>NW_028270147.1:101233063-101356175 GCF_037043375.1 Chiloscyllium plagiosum | reverse complement strand
GTGAGGGGGAGAGTGAGAGGGGAGTGGGGAGAGTGAGAGAGGGGAGTGGGGAGAGAGGGGAGGGAGGAGGGAGAGAGGGGAGGGGGGAGGGAGAGAGGGGAGGGGGGAGAGGGGAGTGAGAGACAGAGAGTGGAGAGGGGAGAGTGAAAGAGGGGAGTGGAGGGTGAGAGAGAGGGGAGTGGGAAGAGTGAGAGAGGGGAGTGAGAGAGTGAGAGAGGGAAGTGGGGAGAGTGAGTGAGGGGAGTGGGGGAGGGGAAGAGTGTGTGAGGGGAGTGGAGGAGGGGAAGAGTGAGTGAGGGGAGGGGGAGGGGAGAGTGAAAGAGTGGAGTGGGGGAGGGAAAGAGTGAGAGAGGGGAGTGGGGAGAGAGGGGGTGGGGAAGAGTGAGAGGGGAATGGGGAGAGAGGGGAATGGGGAGAGAGGGGAATGGGGAGAGTGAGTGAGGGAAGTGGGGAGAGTGAGTGAAGGGAGTGGGGAGAGTGAAGGGGGAGTGGTGAGATTGAGAGGGAGGAGAGTGAGGGGGGAGTGGGCAGAGTGAGGGGGGAGTGGGGAGAGTGAGAGGGAGGAGAGTGAGGGGGGAGTGGGGAGAGTGAGAGCGGGGAGAGTGAGAAAGGGGAGTGGGGAGAGTGAGAGGGGGAGAGTGAGAGAGGGGAGTGGGGAGAGTGAGAGGGGGGAGAGTGAGAGTAGGGAGTGGAGAGAGTGAAAGAGAGGAGATGGAGAGTGAGAGAGGGGAGGTGGAGAGGGAGAGTGGAGGGGGAGAGTGAGAGGGGGGAGGGAGAGAGTGAGGGAGAGGAAGAGTGAGAGAGGGGAGGGAGAGGGAGTGGGGAAGGGGAAGAGTGAGTGAAGGGAGTGGGAGGGGAAGAGTGAGAGTGGAGTGGGGAGAGAGGGAGAGGGGAGTGGGGAGAGTGAGGGAAGGGAGTGGGGAGAGTGGGAGAGGTGAGTGGGGAGAGTGGGAGAGGGGAGTGGGGAGAGTGAGAGAGGGGAGTGGGGAGAGTGAGAGACGGGAGTGGGGAGAGTGTGAGAGGGGAGTGGGGAGAGTGAGAGGGGGAAGAGTGAGAGTAGGGAGTGGAGAGAGTGAAAGAGAGGAGATGGAGAGTGAGAGAGGGGAGGTGGAGAGGGAGAGTGGAGGGGGAGAGTGAGAGGGGGAGGGAGAGAGTGAGGGAGAGGAAGAGTGAGAGAGGGGAGGGAGAGGGAGTGGGGAAGGGGAAGAGTGAGTGAAGGGAGTGGGGAGGGGAAGAGTGAGAGTGGAGTGGGGAGAGAGGGAGAGGGGAGTGGGGAGAGTGAGGGAAGGGAGTGGGGAGAGTGGGAGAGGGGAGTGGGGAGAGTGGGAGAGGGGAGTGGGGAGAGTGAGAGAGGGGAGTGGGGAGAGTGAGAGACGGGAGTGGGGAAAGAGGGAGAGGGGAGTGGGGAGAGTGTGAGAGGGGAGTGGGGAGAGTGGGAGAGGGGAGTGGGAGAGGGGAGTGGGGAGAGTGAGAGAGGGGAGTGGACAGAGTGGGAGAGGGGAGTGGGGCGAGTGAGAGAGGGGAGTGGGGAGAGTGAGAGGGGAGTGGGCAGAGTGTGAGAGGGGAGGGGGAGAGAGAGGGGAGTGGGGAGAGTGAGAGGTGAGTGGGGAGAGTGAGAGAGGGGAGGGGTAGAGTGAGAGAGGGGAGTGGGGAGAGAGGGGAGGGGGAGTGGGGAGAGAGGGGAGGGGGAGAGTGAGAGGGGAGTGGGGAGAGTGAGAGAGGGGAGTGGGGAGAGAGGGGAGGGGGAGAGTGAGGGAGGGGAGGGGTAGAGTGAGAGAGGGGAGTGGGGAGAGAGGGGAGGGGGAGAGTGAGAGAGGGGAGGGGGAGAGTGAGAGAGGGGGTAGAGTGAGAGAGGGGAGTGGGCAGAGAGGGGAGTGGGGAGAGTGAGAGGGGAGTGGGGAGAGTGAGAGAGGGGAGTGGGGAGAGAGGGGAGGGGGAGAGTGAGTGGGGAGTGGGGAGAGTGAGAGAGGGGAGTGGGGAGAGAGGGGAGGGGGAGAGTGAGGGAGGGGAGGGGAGAGTGAGAGAGGGGAGGGGGAGAGTGAGAGAGGGGAGTGGGGAGAGAGGTGAGGGGGAGAGTGAGAGGGGAGTGGGGAGAGTGAGAGAGGGGAGTGGGGAGAGAGGGGAGGGAGGAGGGAGAGAGGGGAGGGAGTGGGGAGAGAGGGGAGGGAGGAGGGAGAGAGGGGAGGGGGAGGGAGAGAGGGGAGGGGGGGAGAGAGGGGAGTGAGAGACAGAGAGGGGAGAGGGGAGAGTGAAAGAGGGGAGTGGAGGGTGAGAGAGAGGGGAGTGGGAAGAGTGAGAGAGGGGAGTGAGAGAGTGAGAGAGGGAAGTGGGGAGAGTGAGTGAGGGGAGTGGGGGAGGGGAAGAGTGTGTGAGGGGAGTGGAGGAGGGGAAGAGTGAGTGAGGGGAGTGGGAGGGGAGAGTGAAAGAGTGGAGTGGGGGAGGGAAAGAGTGAGAGAGGGGAGTGGGGTGAGTGAGAGACGGGAGTGGGGAGAGAGGGAGAGGAGAGTGGGGAGAGTGAGAGAGGGGAGTGGGGAGAGTGAGAGAGGGGAGTGGGGAGAGTGAGAGACGGGAGTGGGGAGAGAGGGAGAGGGGAGTGGGGAGAGTGTGAGAGGGGAGTGGCGAGAGTGGGAGAGGAGAGTGGGAGAGGGGAGTGGGGAGAGTGAGAGAGGGGAGTGGAGAGAGTGGGAGAGGGGAGTGGGGCGAGTGAGAGAGGGGAGTGGGGAGATTGAGAGAGGGGAGTGGGGAGAGAGAGTGGGGAGTGGGCAGAGTGTGAGAGGGGAGGGGGAGAGAGAGGGGAGTGGGGAGAGTGAGAGGCGAGTGGGGAGAGTGAGAGAGGGGAGGGGAGAGTGAGTGAGGGGAGGGGTAGAGTGAGAGAGGGGAGTGGGGAGAGAGGGGGGGGGAGAGTGAGAGGGGAGTGGGGAGAATGAGAGAGGGGAGTGGGGAGAAAGGGGAGGGGGAGAGTGAGAGAGGGGAGGGGGAGAGTGAGAGAGGGGGGGTAGAGTGAGAGAGGGGAGTGGGCAGATAGGGGAGTGGGGAGAGTGAGAGAGGGGAGTGGGGAGAGAGGGGAGGGGGAGAGTGAGAGGGGAGTGGGGAGAGTGAGAGAGGGGAGTGGGGAGAGAGGGGAGGGGGAGAGTGAGGGAGGGGAGGGGAGAGTGAGAGAGGTGAGGGGGAGAGTGAGAGAGGGGAGTGGGGAGAGAGGTGAGGGGGAGAGTGAGAGGGGAGTGGGGAGAGTGAGAGAGGGGAGTGGGGAGAGAGGGGAGGGAGGAGGGAGAGAGGGGAGGGGGAGAGAGGGGAGTGAGAGACAGAGAGTGGAGAGGGGAGAGTGAAAGAGGGGAGTGGAGGGTGAGAGAGAGGGGAGTGGGAAGAGTGAGAGAGGGGAGTGAGAGAGTGAGAGAGGGAAGTGGGGAGAGTGAGTGAGGGGAGTGGGGGAGGGGAAGAGTGTGTGAGGGGAGTGGAGGAGGGGAAGAGTGAGTGAGGGGAGGGGGAGGGGAGAGTGAAAGAGTGGAGTGGGGGAGGGAAAGAGTGAGAGAGGGGAGTGGGGAGAGAGGGGGTGGGGAAGAGTGAGAGGGGAATGGGGAGAGAGGGGAATGGGGAGAGAGGGGAATGGGGAGAGTGAGTGAGGGAAGTGGGGAGAGTGAGTGAGGGGAGTGGGGAGAGTGAAGGGGGAGTGGGGAGATTGAGAGGGAGGAGAGTGAGGGGGGAGTGGGCAGAGTGAGGGGGGAGTGGGGAGAGTGAGAGGGAGGAGAGTGAGGGGGGAGTGGGGAGAGTGAGAGCGGGGAGAGTGAGAAAGGGGAGTGGGGAGAGTGAGAGGGGGAGAGTGAGAGAGGGGAGTGGGGAGAGTGAGAGGGGGGAGAGTGAGAGTAGGGAGTGGAGAGAGTGAAAGAGAGGAGATGGAGAGTGAGAGAGGGGAGGTGGAGAGGGAGAGTGGAGGGGGAGAGTGAGAGGGGGGAGGGAGAGAGTGAGGGAGAGGAAGAGTGAGAGAGGGGAGGGAGAGGGAGTGGGGAAGGGGAAGAGTGAGTGAAGGGAGTGGGGAGGGGAAGAGTGAGAGTGGAGTGGGGAGAGAGGGAGAGGGGAGTGGGGAGAGTGAGGGAAGGGAGTGGGGAGAGTGGGAGAGGTGAGTGGGGAGAGTGGGAGAGGGGAGTGGGGAGAGTGAGAGAGGGGAGTGGGGAGAGTGAGAGACGGGAGTGGGGAGAGTGTGAGAGGGGAGTGGGGAGAGTGTGAGAGGGGAGTGGGGAGAGTGAGAGAGGGGGAGTGGGGAGAGTGAGAGGGGGAAGAGTGAGAGTAGGGAGTGGAGAGAGTGAAAGAGAGGAGATGGAGAGTGAGAGAGGGGAGGTGGAGAGGGAGAGTGGAGGGGGAGAGTGAGAGGGGGGAGGGAGAGAGTGAGGGAGAGGAAGAGTGAGAGAGGGGAGGGAGAGGGAGTGGGGAAGGGGAAGAGTGAGTGAAGGGAGTGGGGAGGGGAAGAGTGAGAGTGGAGTGGGGGAGAGAGGGAGAGGGGAGTGGGGAGAGTGAGGGAAGGGAGTGGGAGAGTGGGAGAGGGGAGGGGGAGTGGGGAGAGTGGGAGAGGGGAGTGGGGAGAGTGAGAGAGGGGAGTGGGGAGAGTGAGAGACGGGAGTGGGGAAGAGGAGAGGGGAGTGGGGAGAGTGTGAGAGGGGAGTGGGGAGAGTGGGAGAGGGGAGTGGGAGAGGGGAGTGGGGAGAGTGAGAGAGGGGAGTGGAGAGAGTGGGAGAGGGGAGTGGGGCGAGTGAGAGAGGGGAGTGGGGAGAGTGAGAGGGGAGTGGGCAGAGTGTGAGAGGGGAGGGGGGAGAGAGAGGGGAGTGGGGAGAGTGAGAGGCGAGTGGGGAGAGTGAGAGAGGGGAGGGGTAGAGTGAGAGAGGGGAGTGGGGAGAGAGGGGAGGGGGAGAGTGAGAGAGGGGAGGGGGAGAGTGAGGGGGGGTAGAGTGAGAGAGGGGAGTGGGCAGAGAGGGGAGGGGGAGAGTGAGAGGGGAGTGGGGAGAGTGAGAGAGGGGAGTGGGGAGAGAGGGGAGGGGGAGAGTGAGAGAGGGGAGGGGAGAGTGAGAGAGGGGAGGGGGAGAGTGAGAGAGGGGAGTGAGGAGAGAGGTGAGGGGGAGAGTGAGAGGGGAGTGGGGAGAGTGAGAGAGGGGAGTGGGGAGAGAGGGGAGGGGGGAGAGTGAGAGAGGGGAGGGGAGAGTGAGAGAGGGGAGGGGTAGAGTGAGAGAGGGGAGTGGGGAGAGAGGGGAGGGGGTGAGTGAGAGGGGAGTGGGGAGAGTGAGAGAGGGGAGTGGGGAGAGGGGAGGGGGAGAGTGAGAGAGGGGAGGGGAGAGTGAGAGAGGGGAGGGGTAGAGTGAGAGAGGGGAGTGGGGAGAGAGGGGAGGGGGTGAGTGAGAGGGGAGTGGGGAGATTGAGAGAGGGAAGTGGAGAGAGGAGAGTGATGAGAGTGGGAGGGGGCGAGTGAGAGAGGGAGTTGGGAGAGTGAGAGAAGGGAGTGGGGACAGAGGGGAGGGGGAGGGGGAGAGTGAGAGGGGAGTGGGGAGATTGAGAGAGGGGAGTGGGGAGAGAGGGGAGGGGGAGAATGAGAGGGGAGTGGGGAGAGTGAGAGAGGGGAGTGGGGAGAGTGAGAGAAGGGAGTGGGGACAGAGGGGAGGGGGAGGGGGAGAATGAGAGGGGAGTGGGGAGAGTGAGAGAGGGAAGTGGAGAGAGGAGAGTGATGAGAGTGGGAGGGGGCGAGTGAGAGAGGAGAGAGGGGAGTGAGAGAGGGGAGTGGCGTGAGTGAGAGAAGGGAGTGGGGGGAGTGAAAGAGGGGAGTGGGGAGAGAGATGGGGGAGTGGAGAGAGAGAGGGTAGTGGGGGAGTGAGAGTGGGGAGAGGGGAGTGAGGGGAGGGCGAGCGTGAGGTTTGGGAGGGAGAGAGTGAGAGAGGGGAGTGGAGAATGAGAGAGGGGAGAGGGGGGAGTGAGAGAGGGGAGTGGAGAGAGAAAGAGGGGAGTGGAGAGAGAGAGAGGAGTGGAGAGAGCGAGAGAGAGGGGAGTGGGGAGAGAGGGGAGGGGGAGGGAGAGAGGGGAGTGGAGAGAGAGAGGGGAGTGGGGAGAGAGGGGAGGGAGAGCGTGAGATTTCGGAGGGAGTGAGTGAGAGAGGGGAGTGGGGAGAGAGGGAAGTGGGGGAGAGAGGGTATGGGGAGGGCGAGAGGGGAGTGGAGAGAGTGAGGGGGGAGGGGTAGAGTGAGAGAGGAGAGTGAGTGAGGGGAGTGGGTGAGGGGGAGAGTGAGAGAGGAGAGTGGGGGAGTGGAGAGAGTAAGAGGGGAGTGGAGAGAGAGGAGGGGGAGAGTGAGATTTGGGAGGGAGACAGTGAGAGATGGGAGTGGAGAGTGTGAGAGAGGGGAGGGAGAGGGGGTGTAGGGGAGGGAGAGAGTGAGAGAGGGGAGTGGAGAGAGTGAGAGGGGAGTGGAGGGAGAGAGAGAGTGAGATTTGGGAGAGAGGGAGTGAGAGAGGGGAGGGAGGGAGTGAGAGAGGGGAGGGAGAGAGGGGAGTCGGAGAGTGAAGTGAGTGAGAGAGGGGAGTGAGAGGGGGAGTGGAGGGAAGGGAGAGTGAGATTTGAGAGTGAGAGAGGGGAGTGGAGAGAGTGAGAGAGGGGAGTAGGGGAGGGGGAGAGTGAGAGAGGGGAGGGGGAGAGTGAGAGAGGGGAGGGGTAGAGTGAGAGGGGGAGAGTGAGTTTGGGGAGTGGGGGAGAGTGAAATTTGGGAGTGGAGAGAGTGAGAGGGGAGTGGAGAGAGTGAGAGAGGGGAGGGGAGAGAGAGAGGGGGGTGAGAGAGGGGAGTAAGGGAGAGGGGAGAGTGAGAGAGGGAGTGGGGGAGAGGAAGAGTGAGAGGGGGGAGTGGGGAGAGTGAGAGAGGGAGTGGGGGAGAGGAAGAGTGAGCGAGGGAAGTGGGGAGTGGGAGTGGAGAGAGTGACAGAGGGGATTGGAGAGAGAGAGAGGATTGGGGAGATGGGGGGGGAGAGTGAGAGAGGGGAGTGAAGGGAGAGGGGATTGGACAGAGATTGGAGGGGGAGAGTGACCAAGGCGAGTGGGAGAGAGGGAAGGGTTAAAGAAAGCAGTAGAGGAGGCAGAGAGAAGGGATGGGGGACAGAGAGGGGGAGGGAATGGGGTGTACAAGAGGGGAGGGAGGAGGGAGAATCTGGGGCCGAGAGAGGTGACAGGGGGAGGAGAGAGAGAGAGGAATTCATGGAGAGGGAGGGGAAAGGGAGAGGAGGATGGGAAAAGAGAGGAAGGGCAAGAAATAGAGAAAAACAGTGAGAGGAATCAGTGCAAATCGTGGGGGGGAAAGCGAGGGAGGAAAAACCACCATCTGTGAAAGGATGGAAGACTCTGAGAGAGCGGAGATATCGCTGAAGGTCCAGGGGGGCACAGGGAGGCCATTGGGGAACTGACTGTGCAGGGGCACAGATGCTGTAAGAGCTGCCTCTGATCGACCATTCCAATCTCTGTGCAGCTAAAGTTTGTGAACCTGAGCTTCCTGAAGCTGTTCCGCGCTGCTCGATTGATCAAGCTGCTGCGCCAGGGCTATACCATCCGCATTCTCCTCTGGACCTTTGTGCAATCCTTCAAGGTA
Source organism: Chiloscyllium plagiosum (assembly GCF_037043375.1). Taxonomy (NCBI): domain Eukaryota; kingdom Metazoa; phylum Chordata; class Chondrichthyes; order Orectolobiformes; family Hemiscylliidae; genus Chiloscyllium; species Chiloscyllium plagiosum. The sequence continues at coordinate 101,348,574 of NW_028270147.1, read as the reverse complement.
AACAGCACAGAAACAGGGATCACGGTCAGGCAAGGACACCACTGCCAGGGTCTCATTACATACCCTGCCCCGAGAGCAGTACTCTAATGGTGGGGGATCCATGTTGCGGTGGGCGGTGCGTCAGTGTTGCGGTGGGCGGTGTATCCGTGTTGCGGTGGGCGTTGTGTCCATGTTGCGGTGGGTGGTGTATCCGTGTTGCGGTGGGTGGTGTGTCAGTGTTGCGGTGGGCGGTGTGTCCATGTTGCGGTGGGCGGTGTATCCGTGTTGCGGTGGGTGGTGTATCCGTGTTGCGGTGGGCGTTGTGTCCATGTTGCGGTGGGTGGTGTATCCGTGTTGCGGTGGGCGTTGTGTCCGTGTTGCGGTGGGCGGTGTATCAGTGTTGCGGTGGGCGGTGTATCAGTGTTGCGGTGGGCGGTGTATCCGTGTTGCGGTGGGTGGTGTGTCAGTGTTGCGGTGGGCGGTGTATCCGTGTTGCGGTGGGTGGTGTGTCAGTGTTGCGGTGGGCGGTGTATCCGTGTTGCGGTGGGTGGTGTGTCAGTGTTGCGGTGGGCGGTGTATCAGTGTTGCGGTGGGCGGTGTATCCGTGTTGCGGTGGGCGGTGTATCAGTGTTGCGGTGGGCGGTGTATCCGTGTTGCGGTGGGTGGTGTGTCAGTGTTGCGGTGGGCGGTGTATCAGTGTTGCGGTGGGCGGTGTATCAGTGTTGCGGTGGGCGGTGTATCCGTGTTGTGGTGGGCGGTGTGTCCATGTTGCGGTGGATGGTGTATCCGTGTTGCGGTGGGCGGTGTATCCATGTTGCGGTGGGCGGTGTATCCGTGTTGCGGTGGGCGGTGTATCAGTGTTGCGGTGGGCGGTGTATCAGTGTTGCGGTGGGCGGTGTATCCGTGTTGCGGTGGGCGGTGTGTCCGTGCTGCGGTGGGCGGTGTATCCGTGCTGCGGTGGGCGGTGTATCCGTGTTGCGGTGGGCGGTGTATCCGTGTTGCGGTGGGCGGTGTATCAGTGTTGCGGTGGGCGGTGTATCCATGTTGCGGTGGGCGGTGTATCCGTGCTGCGGTGGGCGGTGTGTCCGTGTTGCGGTGGGCGGTGTATCCGTGTTGCGGTGGGTGGTGTATCCGTGTTGCGGTGGGCGGTGTATCCGTGTTGCGGTGGGTGGTGTGTCCATGTTGCGGTGGGCGGTGTGTCCATGTTGCGGTGGGCGGTGTATCCGTGTTGCGGTGGGCGGTGTATCCGTGTTGCGGTGGGCGGTGTGTCCGTGTTGCGGTGGGTGGTGTATCCGTGTTGCGGTGGGCGGTGTGTCCGTGTTGCGGTGGGTGGTGTATCCGTGTTGCGGTGGGCGTTGTGTCCATGTTGCGGTGGGTGGTGTATCCGTGTTGCGGTGGGCGGTGTGTCCGTGTTGCGGTGGGTGGTGTATCCGTGTTGCGGTGGGCGTTGTATCCGTGTTGCGGTGGGTGGTGTATCCGTGTTGCGGTGGGTGGTGTATCCGTGTTGCGGTGGGCGTTGTGTCCATGTTGCGGTGGGCGGTGTATCCGTGTTGCGGTGGGCGGTGTGTCCATGTTGCGGTGGGCGGTGTATCCGTGTTGCGGTGGGCGGTGTATCAGTGTTGCGGTGGGCGGTGTATCAGTGTTGCGGTGGGCGGTGTATCAGTGTTGCGGTGGGCGGTGTATCCGTGTTGCGGTGGGCGGTGTATCAGTGTTGCGGTGGGCGGTGTATCCGTGTTGCGGTGGGCGGTGTATCCGTGTTGCGGTGGGTGGTGTGTCAGTGTTGCGGTGGGCGGTGTATCCGTGTTGCGGTGGGTGGTGTGTCAGTGTTGCGGTGGGCGGTGTATCCGTGTTGCGGTGGGTGGTGTGTCAGTGTTGCGGTGGGCGGTGTATCCGTGTTGCGGTGGACGGTGTATCCGTGTTGCGGTGGGCGGTGTATCCATGTTGCGGTGGGCGGTGTATCCGTGTTGCGGTGGGCGGTGTATCAGTGTTGCGGTGGGCGGTGTATCAGTGTTGCGGTGGGCGGTGTATCCGTGTTGCGGTGGGCGGTGTGTCCATGTTGCGGTGGACGGTGTATCCGTGTTGCGGTGGGCGGTGTGTCCGTGTTGCGGTGGGCGGTGTGTCCGTGCTGCGGTGGGCGGTGTATCCGTGTTGCGGTGGGCGGTGTATCCGTGTTGCGGTGGGCGGTGTATCCGTGTTGCGGTGGGCGGTGTGTCCATGTTGCGGTGGGCGGTGTATCCGTGTTGCGGTGGGCGGTGTATCCATGTTGCGGTGGGCGGTGTGTCCGTGTTGCGGTGGGCGGTGTGTCCATGTTGCGGTGGGCGGTGTGTCCGTGTTGCGGTGGGTGGTGTGTCCGTGTTGCGGTGGGTGGTGTATCCGTGTTGCGGTGGGTGGTGTATCCGTGTTGCGGTGGGCGGTGTGTCCGTGTTGCGGTGGGCGGTGTATCCATGTTGCGGTGGGCGGTGTGTCCGTGTTGCGGTGGGAGGTGTGTCCATGTTGCGGTGGGCGGTGTGTCCGTGTTGCGGTGGGTGGTGTGTCCGTGTTGCGGTGGGTGGTGTATCCGTGTTGCGGTGGGTGGTGTATCCGTGTTGCGGTGGGCGGTGTGTCCGTGTTGCGGTGGGTGGTGTGTCCATGTTGCGGTGGGCGGTGTATCCGTGTTGCGGTGGGCGGTGTGTCCGTGTTGCGGTGGGTGGTGTGTCCGTGTTGCGGTGGGCGGTGTGTCCGTGTTGCGGTGGGTGGTGTGTCCGTGTTGCGGTGGGCGGTGTGTCCGTGTTGCGGTGGGCGGTGTGTCCGTGTTGCGGTGGGCGGTGTGTCCATGTTGCGGTGGGTGGTGTGTCCGTGTTGCGGTGGGTGGTGTGTCCGTGTTGCGGTGGGTGGTGTGTCCATGTTGCGGTGGGCGGTGTGTCCGTGTTGCGGTGGGTGGTGTGTCCGTGCTGCGGTGAGCGGTGTATCTGTGTTGCGGTGGGCGGTGTGTCCGTGCTGCGGTGGGCGGTGTGTCAGTGTTGCGGTGGGCGGTGTATCCGTGTTGCGGTGGGTGGTGTGTCCGTGCTGCGGTGAGCGGTGTATCTGTGTTGCGGTGGGCGGTGTGTCCGTGTTGCGGTGCGCGGTGTATCCGTGTTGCGGTGCGCGGTGTATCCGTGTTGCGGTGGGCGGTGTATCAGTGTTGCGGTGCGCGGTGTATCCGTGTTGCGGTGGGTGGTGTGTCAGTGTTGCGGTGGGCGGTGTATCCGTGTTGCGGTGGGCGGTGTGTCCGTGTTGCGGTGAGCGGTGTATCCGTGTTGCGGTGGGTGGTGTGTCAGTGTTGCGGTGGGCGGTGTGTCAGTGTTGCGGTGGGCGGTGTATCCGTGTTGCGGTGGGCGGTGTATCCGTGTTGCGGTGGGCGGTGTATCCGTGTTGCGGTGGGTGGTGTGTCAGTGTTGCGGTGGGCGGTGTATCCGTGCTGCGGTGGGCGGTGTATCAGTGTTGCGGTGGGCGGTGTATCCGTGTTGCGGTGGGCGGTGTATCCGTGTTGCGGTGGGCGGTGTATCCGTGTTGCGGTGGGCGGTGTGTCAGTGTTGCGGTGGGCGGTGTATCCGTGTTGCGGTGCGCGGTGTATCCGTGTTGCGGTGGGCGGTGTCTCCGTGCTGCGGTGGGCGGTGTGTCCGTGCTGCGGTGGGCGGTGTCTCCGTGCTGCGGTGGGCGGTGTCTCCGTGCTGCGGTGGGCGGTGTGACCGTGCTGCGGTGAGCGGTGTGTCCGTGTTGCGGTGGGCGGTGTGTCCGTGCTGCGGTGGGCGGTGTGTCCGTGTTGCGGTGGGCGGTGTATCCGTGTTGCGGTGGGCGGTGTGTCCGTGTTGCGGTGGGCGGTGTCTCCGTGCTGCGGTGGGCGGTGTATCCGTGTTGCGGTGGGCGGTGTATCCGTGCTGCGGTGGGCGGTGTGTCCGTGTTGCGGTGGGCGGTGTATCCGTGTTGCGGTGGGTGGTGTATCTGTGTTGCGGTGGGCGGTGTGTCCGTGCTGCGGTGGGCGGTGTGTCCGTGCTGCGGTGGGCGGTGTGTCCGTGTTGCGGTGGGTGGTGTGTCTGTGTTGCGGTGGGCGGTGTGTCTGTGTTGCGGTGGGCGGTGTGTCCGTGTTGCGGTGGGCGGTGTATCCGTGTTGCGGTGGGCGGTGTGTCCGTGTTGCGGTGGGCGGTGTATCCGTGTTGCGGTGGGCGGTGTGTCCGTGTTGCGGTGGGCGGTGTATCCGTGTTGCAGTGCGCGGTGTATCCGTGTTGCGGTGGGCGGTGTATCAGTGTTGCGGTGAGCGGTGTATCAGTGTTGCGGTGGGCGGTGTATCAGTGTTGCGGTGGGCGGTGTATCAGTGTTGCGGTGGGCGGTGTATCAGTGTTGCGGTGGGCGGTGTATCAGTGTTGCGGTGGGCGGTGTATCCGTGTTGCGGTGGGCGGTGTATCAGTGTTGCGGTGGGCGGTGTATCCGTGTTGCGGTGGGCGGTGTATCAGTGTTGCGGTGGGCGGTGTATCAGTGTTGCGGTGGGCGGTGTATCCGTGTTGCGGTGGGCGGTGTATCAGTGTTGCGGTGGGCGGTGTATCAGTGTTGCGGTGGGCGGTGTATCAGTGTTGCGGTGGGCGGTGTATCAGTGTTGCGGTGGGCGGTGTATCAGTGTTGCGGTGGGCGGTGTATCCGTGTTGCGGTGGGCGGTGTATCAGTGTTGCGGTGGGCGGTGTGTCCGTGTTGCGGTGGGCGGTGTATCCGTGTTGCGGTGGGCGGTGTATCAGTGTTGCGGTGGGCGGTGTATCCGTGTTGCGGTGGGCGGTGTATCCGTGTTGCGGTGGGCGGTGTGTCCGTGCTGCGGTGGGCGGTGTATCCGTGTTGCGGTGGGCGGTGTGTCCGTGCTGCGGTGGGCGGTGTGTGTGCTCTAGTGCGGAATGTTGGTAGCCTCTGTTTTATAACAAGCTGTTTCTAAAGCACGTTTGGTCTTTCCTTGTTGTGTGTGTCATGCTGTGACGAGCATGCTGAAATGATCATGTTGGTGCTACGTTATCTTCCCCAGGCCCTCCCATACGTCTGCCTGCTGATCGCCATGTTGTTCTTCATCTACGCCATCATTGGGATGCAGGTATGAGCCTTGAGTACAGCGAAAGGGTTTGCATGTGAATCGAACAGTGAGAGTTACACTTAGCCAGTGTCCTGCACGCTGACTCATGAAACTGCCTCAATCTCTTCCTGAACTTCCCACAGCTCTTCGGAAACATCGGCCTGGATGACAGCACCCCCATCAACCGACACAACAACTTCCACAATTTCTTCAATGCTTTGATGCTGCTGTTCAGGTGTGTTGCCCTTCAGCTGTCCGGGAAGGTTGTGTCCTGCTGGTTGGATGCTTTGAAATCGGCGGTGACGTTTTTTTTCAACAGATTCCGCTCATCATGTCATCTCTGCAATGGGATGCGCCTCTGCCAAGAGTCTGTCTGAAAGATCTGTCCGCTAAACCAAAGAAACCATCCATTACAGAATCGTAGTCTTATTATGCAAGCCATTCAGCCCATCTTGCCAGCATTGGTGCTGTTACTTGGTGCCAGTTTCCATGTCTGTCCCTGCCTTCCATTTTACTCTAACTAAACAAAATTCAAAACCTCTTAAAACATATCAATGAGATATCCTCAACTCCAACTATTTTATTTAAAGGCAAGCGTATGGCATTGAGGGTGAGTTGGAGGTTTGGATTAGGAGTTGGCTGGCTGGAAGAAGACAGAGGGTAGTAGTTGATGGTAAAGGTTCATCTTGGAGTGCCGTAACTAGCGGTGTTCTGCAAGGATCTGTTTTGGGACCATTGCTGTTTGTCATTTTTATAAATGACCTGGAAGAGGGGTTAGAAGGTTGGGTGAGTAAGTTTGCGGATGATATGAAAGTCGGAGGAGTTGTAGACAGTGAGGAAGGATGTGGCAGGTTACAGCGAGATATAGATAAGCTGCAGAACTGGGCAGAAAGGTGGCAAATGGAGTTCAATGTAGCTAAGTGTGAGGTGATTCACTTTGGTAAGAGTAACAAAAAGATGGGGTACTGAGCTAATGGTCGGATACTTGGTAGTGTGGATGAGCAGAGGGATCTTGGTGTCCATGTACACAGATCTTTGAAAGTTGCCACCCAGGTAAATAGTGCGGTGAAGAAGGCATATGGCGTACTGGCTTTTATTGGTAGAGGAATTGAGTTCCGGAGTACTGAGGTCATGTTGCAGTTGTATAAGACTCTGGTGCGGCCGCATCTGGAGTATTGTGTGCAGTTTTGGTCCCCATACTATAGGAAGGATGTGGAGGCACTGGAACGGGTGCAGAGGAGGTTTACCAGGATGTTGCCTGGTATGGTAGGAAGATCGTATGAGGAAAGGCTGAGGCACTTGGGGTTGTTTTCATTGGAGAAAAGAAGGTTTAGGGGTGACTTGATAGAGGTGTATAAGATGATTAGAGGTTTAGATAGGGTCGACAGTGAGAATCTTTTTCCACGTATGGAGTCAGCTATTACGAGGGAGCATAGCTTTAAATTAAGGGAGGGGTAGGTATAGGACAGATGTTAGGGGTAGGTTCTTTACTCAGCGAGTCGTGAGTTCATGGAATGCCCTGCCAGTAGCAGTTGTGGACTCTCCCTCATTATGGGCATTTAAGCGGGCATTGGATAGGCATATGGAGGATAGTGGGCTAGTGTAGGTTAGGTGGGCTTGGATCGGCACTACATCGAGGGCCGAAGGGCCTGTACTGCGCTGTATTCTTCTATGTTCTATGTTCTATGTTCTATGTTCTATGTTCTATGTTCTATGTGTCCCAGATGTGATTCAATTGGTCCACCGCTGGGCTTTATTCTTACAACACAGTTACAATGCAAACAAGAAAATGAGAATTGGCACAACTTTAATTCTATTGATATACTTAATTAAATAATATAGAACATAGAACAGCACAGCACAGTACAGGTCCTTCAACCCACGATGTTGTGCTGAGCATTATCTTCATCTAAGATCAACCTCCCCTATACACCCCTCCATTTACTGCTGTCCATGTGCTTGTCCAGCAATCGACTAAATTACTCTACTACCACCGTTGACAGTACATTCCACACACCCACCACTCTCTGTGTAAAGAACCTCTGACATTCGCCCCATACCTTCCTCCAATCAACCTTAAAATTATGACCCTTGTGACAGCCATTTCTGTCCTGGGGACAAGTCTCTGGCTATCTACTCTATCTATGCCTCTCATTACCATGTACACCTCTGTCAAGTCACCTCTCCCCTTCACTCCAGTGTGAAAAGCTCTCCAACCCAGGCAGCATCCTGGTAAGTCTCCTCTGCCCCCTCTCTAAAGCACCTTCCTATAATGAGGTGACAAGAACTGAACACAGTATTCCAAGTGTGATCTAACCAGGGCTCTATAGAGCTGCAGCATAACCTCGCAACTCTTAAATTCAATCTCCCTGTTAATGAAAGCCAAAACACAGGCATCTTCTTACAAACCTCTCAACTTGGGTGGCAACTTTGACGGTTCTATATATGTGGACCCCAAGATCCCACTGATCGACCACACTGCCAAGAATCCTGTCTTTAGCCCTGTATTCAGCACTCACATTTGACCTTCCAAATGAATCACTTCGCATTTATCCAGGTTGAACACCATCTGCTACCTCTCAGCCCAGCTTTGCATCCTGTCAGTGTCTTGTTGTAGCCTACAACAGCCCTTGACACTATATATGACATCACCGACCTTCGTGTCATCAGCAAACTTACTAACCCACATTTCCACTTCATCTAAGTCACTTATAAAAACCACAAAGAGCAGAGGCTCAAGAATAGATCCCCACGGGACACCACTGGTCACCGACTCCAGGCGGAATATTTTCCAATCACTACCACTCACTGTCTTCTTTCGGCCAGCCAATTCTGTATCCAGACAGCCAGGTTTCCCTGTTTCCCATGACACCTAACTTTCTGAACTTTATAGGACTGATGTTAGGGGTAGGTTCTTCACTCAGCGAGTCGTTAGTTCATGGAATGCCCTGCCAGTAACAGTGGTGGACTCTCCCTCTTTATGGGCATTTAAGAGGGCATTGGATAGGTATATGGAGGATAGTGGGTTAGTGTAGTTTAGGTGGGCTTGGATCGGCGCAACATCGAGGGCCCAAGGGCCTGTACTGCGCTGTATTCTTCTATGTTCTATGTTCTATGTTCTAAGCCTCTCGTTGGGAACCTTATCAAGGGCTTTATGTTATGTGACTACTTATTTTCAACTAACCCAATATAATCGTATCCCGTTAACACACCCTTGGCAAAGGCAAATTCAGCAAAAAAAGAATTTTCCTTACGTGCTATCACCAGTCCAAGAGAAATAGATGCCAAATGAATCAACCTAGCAGCAGAGAGACAATGCCAGCTTTTTGCTGTAGCAGAGAGAGAGCCGTATCTATCATCTTCAAGTTCTAAACACTGAAAACAAAACTAAAACCCTGGGTCTGTGTGGGCCTGACTCCACCCACTGATGCTTCTTCTGTCGAATTTAAAGGAAAACACTCAGGAAGCTCAAAGATGTTTACCCACTGGTTCCCCAGCAGACATACCAGCACCACTGTGACACTTCTCTCCAATAGAAACAGCAAAGAGCTAAAGGCACATTACTGTCACACCATTCAACCACCCTCTTGAATTCTGGGAAGATTTGTAGCTCAGGTTGAGGTTTTGGATGTAGATTTGCTCGCTGAGCCAGAAGGTTCATTTCCTAGAATTCTAGGAATTCCTCGGAGTATGGCATTCCAACCGGAACTCTAACAACAAACACATCGGGTTAGACCCCAGCTCCCACCCCCTGAGAAAAGGAACAGGAAGTGACTTCACCAATGGAAATGACATCACTACCGGAAATGACATCACCAGCCCAAACATATAAATAGAAAGCAGGAATTTTCAGCATTGCTTCGCCTGAGGCTCACTGAAGACGTTCCCTAGTAGGGTAACGAAGCGTCTGGAAATGAACCTTCCAGCTCAGCGAGCAAACCTATATCCACCATCTTGAATGCCTCAATTGAAGCTGCCTCCTTCCAGGCAGTGCATTCCATGCTGACCTCGGACCTTCAATTCCCGACTCAGGCGACTGACTGTGTGGAATTTGCACATTCTCCCCGTGTCTGCGTGGGTTTCCTCCGGGTGCTCCGGTTTCCTCCCACAGTCCAAAAGATGTGCGGGTCAGGTGAATTGGCCATGCTAAATTGCCCGTAGTGTTAGGTTAAAGGGGTGGATGTAGGGGTATGGGTGGGTTGTGCTTCGGCGGGTCGGTGTGGACTTGTTGGGCCGAAGGGCCTGTTTCCACACTGTAAGTAATCTAATCTAATCTAATCTAATGTCACACACTTATCGTTAAAAAAAAAGTAGTGTTCGAAGAAACCCAAATCTTTCTGTTAGCTGTGTCAGTCATGGTTCAGTGGTGTGTTTCAAACAGGTCAGAGCAGTGTGTCAGTAATAGAGCCACACTGTTCCCAAGCTGTCCCAACATGCGTTTGATTCCCGTTAATCCTTCAGAACCGCCGTTTTCCTGACTGTTTGACGATCAGGCCAAAACCAATTCACATCAGGTTTCACTTGTATCAGAAAATAACTCCAGTTATGGAAACACACTTAACTTTAACAAGAGCAGAGAGAAAGAAAAACAGTATCTTAACTACCAATACATGACTTGAGCTACACACCCTTCAGAACTCCAAATACTTACACACACACTTTCTCTCTCTCTCTCTCTCTGTCTCTCTCTCTCTCCCTGTCTCCCCACCCCACTCCCATGTGGGGAAAAGACAGAAAAACACTGAATGCTGAAGAAGAATGGCCATTGTTTTACAGACATTGCATGAGAACTGTACTAAAAAAATCAAAAGGAACTGCTAAAACCAATTAAACCTCCCCCCAACCCCCTTGAGATCTGAATTTAGATGCTTTCCGTTTGTGGGTTCTGGATGTGCTCTTGCATTTACTTTCTCTTTTGTTGAGTTGCAGTTTACTCATTCATCCATTGGCGGTCCCTCCTAGACGAGAATGACTCTCTTCCACTCTCGGAGTGAGTCCGGAGGTGGCCGTGCAGACTGAGGCAGCTTCCACAAGCTCTGTTACACTTGGAGCAGAAGGTGGTCATGGGAAGGGGTGGGTGGGCCGTTGGTGTGGCAGCGCGCTGCTTTCACTGTTTTCGCCGGGCTTCTGCTTTGTCCTGATGGCAAATCTCAAGGTGCTTGATGCTTTTCCGCATGCTCCTCCTCCATTTCGGATGGCGTCAGGTCAGTGATTCCCAGGTGTCTGTGGGAATCCCGCACTTTGCCAATGAGGCCTTGAGGGTATCCCTGAACCACTTCCTCTGTCCACCTGGGGCTTGCCTGCCATTTTGAAGCTGGGAGTAGAGCACCTGCTTGGGGAGGCTTGTGGCAGTCATGCAGATGATGTGTTCAGCCCATCGTAGCCAATCAGGAATGGTCATTGCCTCGATGCTGGGGATGTTGGCCTGGTCAAGGATGTTGGTGGTGGTACATAGCTTTTCCCAGCAGATTCTCAGGATCTTGTACAGGTAGCCTTGGTGGTACTGCTCCAGCCCCTTGAGGATCCTGTTGTGGATAGCTTTTATGAACGGAGGGCTGTCATAAGGCAGAATTTCTTTCCACAAAAGCCTCTCGTCTTCCTTTACCCAGCCCCACAGGGGAAGGGTCTCACAGTCCCACCTCTTGCCTCTAACTCACAAGGTCTCTGGGTTCGCGTCCCACTCTTCAAAGTGAGCACCCGCCAAACGTCCCACCCTGGGCAGTGCTGAGGGACTGCAGCAGGGTCAAAGACGCCCAACGTGTGGGTGCGGCATCAGACAGAGCATCCACCTGCCCCCCCCCCTCCAGTGGATGTAAGGGCGATCCCATGCTCAACGTCTGAAGAAGCGCAGGAGGGTTATCCCCAGGCTTCCTGACCAACTCTGTGCCTCAGTCAACAGCACAAATCTGATTGTCAGCACCTATTGTTTGTGGCACTTTGCTGTGCAGAACGTGGCTGCGGCGTTTCCTCCAGTTATGATGCTTTAGAAGCATTTAAATACTCGAAAAGAATTGTGTTTACGTCCTGCTTTTTATCACCAGTGTCATTGTAATTTCTCGCCAATTAAATATTAAAGTATTTAATTGGCGAGAAAGTATAATGGCACTGGTGATAAAAAGCCGGACGTAAACACAATTCTTTTTAATGCACTTATTTTAGAATTGAACGGATCTGGACAGAAAGAGCTGCTTGTGTTGTCAGATTGTAGTGAAACACTAGCTCATTAGAAAGGAAAGCTGCCCAACGTGGCCAGTCCACACTCCTATGTGTCTCCAGTCTCATATCAACGTGGTTGAACCTTAACTGCCCTCTGACGTGTACAGAAAACCATTCTGCTGTGTTCAGTTAGCTTTCCAGGAATGAATGGAAATGAATGAGACTGAACTGAAGCTAATGAGCAAAGATATATCTATTCACACACACCAAGGTCAGTTTTATTCCTTGTTCCTCATTTCCTGCAAAACCATTCTTCGTGATCAAAGCTAAAACGCTGAAAGAATGCGTCTGTGAAGAGAATTCTTTATGAGCCTTGCTTTAGATTTCCATAATCTGTCAAGCCTTCTCCCTGGGCTGGGCGTCACTGGCTGGTTCAGCATTTATTGCCTGTCCCTAGTTGCCCTGGTGCAGTAGATGGTGATCTGCCTTCCTGAAACGCTGCGGTCCGTGTGCTCTCGACAGGTCCATAAAGCCCTGACGGAGGGAATTCCAGGATTTTGAGCCACCAAAGATGAAGAAATCGTGGTTTATTTCCAAGTCAGGGTGATGAGTGGCTTGGAGGGAATCTTGCAGAGGGTGGCGTTCCCATGTATTTGTCATTCTAGATAGAAGTGGTTATGGGTTTGGAAGGAGCCTTGGTGAGTTGCTGCAGCGTATTTTGCAAATGGCATAAGTTACTGCCACTGAGTTGATGCGAGTGAAGGTTGAATGTGGTGGCTCTGGTGCCAATCAAGCGGCTGCTTGTCTTAGATGGTGCCAAGGTTCTTGAGTGTTGTTGGAGCTACACCCATCCAGGCAATTATAGAGTCAGAGAGATGTACATCATGGGAACAGGCCCTTCGGTCCAACCCGTCCATGTTGACCAGGTATCCCAACCCAATCTAGTCCCACCTGCCAGCACCCGGCCCATATCCCTCCAAACCCTTCCTATTCATATACCCATCCAAATGCCTTTTAAATGTTGCAATTGTACCAGTCTCCACCACTTCCTCTGGCAGCTCATTCCATACACGTACCACCCTCTGTGTGAAAAGTTGCCCCTTAGGTCTCTTTTATATCTTTCCCCTCTCACCCTAAACCCATGCCCTCTAGTTCTGGACTCCCCCATCCCAGGGAAAAGACTTTGTCCATTTATCCTATCCATGCCCCTCATAATTTTGTAAACCTCTATAAGGTCACCCCTCAGCCTCCGACGCTCCGGGGAAACAGCCCCAGCCTGTTCAGCCTCTCCCTGTAGCTCAAATCCTCCAACCCTGGCAACCTCCTTGTAAATCTTTTCTGAACCCTTTCAAGTTTCACAACATCTTTCCGATAGGAAGGAGACCAGAATTGCACACAATATTCCAACAGTGTCCTAACCAATGTCCTGTACAGCCGCAACATGACCTCCCAACTCCTGTACTCAATACTCTGACCAATAAAGGAAAGCATATCAAACACCTTCTTCACTATCCTATCTACCTGCGACTCCACTTTCAAGGAGCTATGAACCTGCACTCCAAGGTCTCTTTGTTCAGCAACACTCCCTAGGACCTTACCATTAAGTGTATAAGTCCTGCTAAGATTTGCTTTCCCAAAATGCAGCGCCTCACATTTATCTGAATTAAACTCCATCTGCCACTTCTCAGCCCATTGGCGTATTCCAACGTACTCCTAACTTGTGCCTTGTGAACAGGCTTTGGGGAGTCAGGAACTGAGTTACTCACTCGACTTTCTACCTTCTGACCTGCTTTTTAAATTTATATGGGGAGTCCAGTTTTGTTTCTGGTCAGTGTAAAACCCCCCAGGATGTTGATGGTGGGGGATTCAGTCATAGTAACACTATTGAACATCAAGATTGTCTCTCATTGGAGATGATAATTGCCTGCTATTTGTACAGTGCGAGTGTTGCTTGTCAGTTATCAGCCCAAACCTAGATATTGTCCAGACCTTGTTGCATTCGAACATGGACTACGTCAGTATCTGAGTTGTGAATGGTGCCGAACATAGTGCAATCTTCGGCAAACCACCCCATTTCTGACCTTACGATGGAGGGAAGATGGCTGGGTCTAGGATACTATTCCTGAGGAACTCCCACAGCGACGTGGGGAGCTGAAATGACCGACCTACAACAACCACTACCATCTTCCTATATATCTGTATGTAACTCCAACCAGCGGAGAGTTTGCTCCTGATACCCATTGATTCCAGTCTCTCCTCACATCTGGTCGCTTGTCCATATTTAGAACTATGCTCAAGAACTGAGTGGCCCTGGTGGAACCTGAGCCGAGTATCAGTGAAAACGTCCTCAGATGCAGCTTCGGAGCACTGTTGATGACACCTTCCATTGCTTTACTGATGATTAACTGGAGACGTATGGGGCGGTAATTGGCTGGGTTGGATTGATCCTGCGTTTGTGTACAGGACTGGGCAATTTTCCACGTTGTTGGCGAGATGCTAATGTTGAGCCGTGCTGGAAGAGCTTGGTTGGAGGAGCAGCAGGTTCTGAAGTCTTCAGTACTATTACCAGAATTGAGCTTCCTCCAAGTGCTGTTCAACACTGAGGAGAGACTGACTCATCAGCCGAGGGAGGACAGTATGTGGTGACCAGCAGGAGGTTTCCCAGCCCACGTTTAACCTGAAACCATGAGACTTCATGGTGTCCTGAGTCAATGTTGAGTAGACCCAGGGTAACTCCCTCCTGCCTGTACACCATTCAGCCATCACCGCTGGTGGGACAGGACATATCCGGGGATGATGATGGTGGTGTCTGGGACATTGTGTGTAAGGTATGATTCTGTGAGTATGACTGTGTCAGGCTGTTGCTTGAGTAGTCCGTGAGACAGCCCTCCCAATTTCGGCACTAGCCCCCAGATGATAGTAAGGAGGATGTAACAGGGTGATCATAGCCATGGTGGTTTCCTTGGTAGTCCTTTTGGTTTCTTATATGACTCAGTCATAGCTTGATACAACTTGACTTGCAAGGCCATCTCAGAGTAAACTATATTACTGTGGGACTGGACTCCTTTCTCAGCATCTGAAGGACATTCACAAACTGATACTTTTTTACAAGAATGCCTTCAGCCTTGCTCTGAAACCCATTGAATTTATTCCTTGAAATTTTGATTTCACTCACTACTGTGGTGGGATTTGAACCAACATTCCAAGGGGTCTGGATTCTCATCGATGGGCATTACCATTCCACCACTGCCCCATTGCCGCTGTCAACCTGCTAAGTACAAGTAAGTTTTTAGCTCTGCTTTTTCTGAGTATGTTTTGCACACTTCCTTTTAAGATTAGATTCCCTACAGCATGGAAACAAGCACTTCGGGCTACACTGACCCTCCACAGAGTAACCCACCCAGACTCATGAACCAGCATTTACCCCTTGACTAACCCACCTAATGCTATGGACAATTTAGCATGGCTAATTCACCTAACCTGCACATCTTTGGAATGTGGGAGGAAGCCCACGCCGACACAGGGAGAATATACAAACTCCACACAGACAGTTGCCCAAGGCTGGAATTGAACCTGGGTCCCTGGCGCTGTAAGGCAGCAGTGCTAACCATTGAGCCACCACGCCACCTCTTAGTTCCATTACATTTGAGTGAGTTACTGTGAACTTCTTACCTAGCAATAGGGTGCACCTTATGGTTGGTGATTTGCCGACTCGGAACAGTGACTTGTTAAAACTCTCAATGCTCTAAAGTTGGTTTTGAGTTAAAGAATCAATAACTTTTCTGATGATTCCAACTCTGACCGATAGCAATACAGCTTGGTACAAGAACCAGACTCGCTAATTGTTTTTATTAATTGTGCAATCATCGACAAACATTCCTATTTCTGACCTTATGATGGAGGGAAGAAGGCTGGGCCTAAGATCCTATTCCTGAGGAACTCCGAAATAGATGTCAAGAACTGAAATGACTGACCTCCAACAACCACTACCATCTTCCTATGTACCTGTTATGACTCAAACCAGCACAAAGTTTGCTTCTGATACCCATTCATTCCAGTCTCTCCTCACATCTGGTCTTTTGTCCAAATTTGGAACTGTGCTCAGAAACTGAGTGGCCCTGGTGGAACCTGATCTGAGCATCAGTGAAAACGTACTGATGACGAATGACCATTGCTGATTGTCAGAAATATCCACATGGTTCCCTCAAAAGAAGCCGACATTGCCCTGTCCTGTACGCAAAAGCAGGATAACCCAGCTAATTACCGCCCCATACATCTACTCTTGGTCATCAGTAAAGCAATGGAAGGTGTCATCCACAGTGCTATGAAGCTGTATCTCAGTGAACACATACGTAATTCTTTGAAATCTGCATGACACACAGACAGGGTGCTTAACAACACTGACCTTCATTGCTCAGACCTTTGAGTACAGAAATTTGGAGGTCATGTTGAGGATATACAAAATATTGATGAGGCATCTTCTGGATTACTGTGTGCAGTTCTGATCACCCTGCTACAGGAAGGATATTATTACATTGGAAGGATCTAGAGAAGATTTACCAGGTTGTTGCTGGGAATGGAGGATGTGATCCATAAAAATAGGCTGGGACCTTTTCCCACTGGAGGTTCAGGGGTGACATTTTAGAGGTTTATAAAATCATGAGGGACAGATAAGATAAGTGACAAAGGTCTTTTCCCTAGGGTTGGGGAGTTCAAACTTAGGGGGTAATTTTTTATAGTGAGTGGAGAAAGTTTTAAAAAGGACATGAGGCACAACTTTATTGCACAGAGAGTAGTTAGTGTGTGGAATGAATTGCCAGAGGAAGTGGTGGATGCAGGTACAGTTACAACATTTAAAAAACATTTGGATAGGTACGTGAACAGGAAATGTTTGGAGGGATATGGGCTAAATGCAAGCAGGCGGGACTAGTTTAGTTTGGAAACATGGTTGGCATGGACTAGTTGGGCAAAAGAGTCTGTTTCCATGACGTGTGACTCTATAACTCTGTAAATTTGGGGCGGCGCAGTGGCTCAGTAGTTAGCACTGCTGCCTCACAGCACCAGGGACCCGGGTTCAATCCCAGCATCGGGCGACTGAGTGCAGAGTGTACACATTCTCCCCGTGTCTGCGTGGGTTTCCTCCGGGTGCTCCGGTTTCCTCCCACAGTCCAAAGCTGTGCAGGTCAGGTGAATTGGCCAGGCTAAATTGCCCGTAGTGTTAGGTACTTTAGACAGGGGTAAACATAGGCTAGGAGAATGGGCCTGGGTGGGTTACTCTTCGGAGGGTCGGTGTGGACTTGTTGGGCCAAAGGGCCTGTTTCCACACTGTAGGGAATCTAATCTAAATAAAGATAGTGAAAAGTGTAAAATGTTGCCTTTCCTGACAATAGTCTGGTAAACTTTCTCTTAACTGCCTCCAATGCATTGATATTATTCTTGAAAGAAGGAGACCAATACTGTACAGAGTTCTCCCAGTGGATGTATAACTGAGGTATAATCTCCCTAATTTTTGTATTACATTCTTCTCACAATAAATGATAACTTTCTATGAGATTTCCTAATTACTTGCTGTACCTGCAAACTAACATTTTCAATTCATACCACCAAGAAAAGTCGCTCCCCTTGCATCACAGAGCTCTTAAATCTCTTTCCTTTCAGATAATAATGCTCTCTTTGTTCTTACTGATAAAATAGATAATTTCCCATTTTCCCACCTTACGTTCCATTTGGCACATCTTTGACAGTTCACTGACCTATATCGTTTTGTAACCTCCATGTGTCCTTTTCACAACACAAATTTGGCAAGTTATATTCATCCAAGATAATATATTATATTGGCAAGATAAATTGATCCAAGTTATTTGCATTAATTATAAAAACAAATCGATGCTCCAGCACTACAGCACTCACAATATCTTCCTAAACTGAAAAATGCCATTTACATCTACCCTCTGCTTTCTGTTAGCGAGCCAATCTTCTATCCGTGCCAATATGACATCACTGCAGGAAATGATGTCACCACAGGAAATGACATCACCAACCCAAAGAAATCCAAACATATAAATAGAAAGCAGGAATCATCAACAGTGCTTGGCCCGGAGGCCCACTGAAGATGTTACCCAGTAGGATGACGAAACATCTGGAAGTGAAACGTCCCGCTCAGAACCTCAACCTGAGCTACAAATCTTCTCAAAGCTCGCTAATATGTAACCCTCTATACCATGAGGGTATAACCTTTGCTACGGCATCTTATCAAATGCCTTCTGAAATACCACTGGTTCCCCTTTGCAACTGATATAGCATATTCAATTCAACTGTCTTGTGCTTATCACCATTACTCATTCCCAGACCAATTTCTGTAGGTCCACTGATCACTTTGTTGGTCTTTTTTGTTTTTAAATAACTACAGAAATGTTTGCTATTTGTTTTTTATTCATCTATCTAGCTTTGTCCCCCAGTGCTCCATCGTCTTCATTATCCAGTGTTTGTCCCTATTGCTCGATGTGTCCCCATTATCCAGCGCACGTTCCCATTGCCCGGTGCGTGTTCCTGTTGCCCCGTGTGTGCCCCAGACCCATTGAGTCTGTGTTCTCATTGCAGGAGTGCAACGGGGGAGTCATGGCAGGATATCATGCTGGCTTGCCTGAGTGAGAAGAGATGTGAGGAGTCCTCGGATCACCACTGTGGCACCGACTTTGCTTATTTCTACTTCGTCTCCTTCATATTCCTGTGCTCATTCCTTGTAAGTGGAGCATCAGGTTGAATTTTTGACACCCTGCTGAAGGGAGATGCGGTTAGAATCATTCTGTAACCAGGCAAACCCCTCCACTCTCCCAGGACATTCCTGGTGGGTAACAGTGCTGTCCCGGACCATGTAGCTGCAGATTCGAGGCCATTCTGAAGCCGATACTCCTGAGTGTGTGATGATGTCTTTTCAACACGACTGACACCAGTT
The DNA here is from genome assembly GCF_037043375.1 of Chiloscyllium plagiosum. Taxonomy (NCBI): domain Eukaryota; kingdom Metazoa; phylum Chordata; class Chondrichthyes; order Orectolobiformes; family Hemiscylliidae; genus Chiloscyllium; species Chiloscyllium plagiosum. The sequence continues at coordinate 101,330,419 of NW_028270147.1, read as the reverse complement.
GGCTTATCCCGGAGAAAAGCAAAATATCCCAAGGCACGAGACCTGGCAGAACTTCCAGAAGCCTTGCCCCACCTTTATCTCTCATCAAACATTGTGAAAACTGACTGACCCCTGATGGCACCAAGTTGCCTTTTCTGGGATCTTGCTATGTACAAATGGGCTCCCGCAAGCCATGCTGGGACTGGCTGAGGGAGATTGAAAGCTGACGGAAAAATCAGAGACTTCCAGTCGTTTGGATTTTCCCAGACATCCAGCCCTCAGTTCCCCCACAAGGCCTGATGTAGGCTTCCTGACCCCCGCTCCCTCCTCCCCCCCACCGAGAGCTCGAAGCTCTGGGTTCCAGTGCAGCGCAGTGACCAGGGATGTCAACCATCTCCAATCTTGGCCCCAAAGCCTCCCTGCCCCTGAGCTCGGGTCAGCCCTTAGGGGAGTCTCTGGGGGCCTTTCGCCAAGAAAATGAAGGCCTGGCCACCTCACTGACTGGCTGCACTTTGACCCCACTTCTGGGCATCTCGATTAAAAAGTGGGTTTGCCTTTGCTTTTCAGATGCTGAACCTGTTTGTGGCCGTCATCATGGATAACTTTGAGTACCTGACCAGAGATTCGTCAATCCTGGGCCCACACCACCTGGATGAGTTTGTGCGAGTCTGGGCTGAGTACGATCGAGCTGCCTGGTATGTGTCTCATTCCCAATCTGCTCCCTGCTTCTTCTTTCACCAACACTGAGCAATGCAACAGTCCAGGGAACCAATTCAAGGTCAGATACTAGTCAGCAGCTAGGAGAAAGGGCTGTCACAGCGAGGAATGCAAGAAACACAATCTGTATACACTGACGAGAGATCCCTAAAACAGACCAGAGGGAGAGTGACTTACACCATAAATAATTTACAATGGCAAGCGACTCTCATAATAGATGATAAGAGATATTTGTATGTGACTCAGGATTGCTCAGTACCATGCACTCAGGGACATATCTGTGTTCAGACTGGTGTCTCTCAGCCCCCTCTCCCTATATCAGGGAGATATCTGTACTCTGACTGGTATCTCTGAGCCCCCTTCCTCTCTCAGGGAGATATCTGTGCACTGATTGGTGTGTCAGTCTCCTGTCTCTCTCAGGGAGATTTCTGTACACCGACTGGTGTCTCTCAATCCCCTCTCTCTCAGGGAGATATCTGTACACTGACTGGTGTCTCTCAGTACCCTCTCTCTCTCAGGGAGATATCTGTACACCGACTGGTGTCTCTCAGTCCCCGCTCTCTCTCAGGGAGATATCTGTACCCTGACTGGTGTCTCTCAGTCCCCTCTCTCTCTGTCTCCCACATACACTTGCCCTCTTGTGCTCTATCTCTGTCATTCTCTCAATCGCTCTCTCTCTCTCTCTCTGTCTCTCTCTCTCCCCCTTCCCCTCGCTTCCTGACTGCCGTCTCTCAATCCCCTCTCTCTCAGGGAGATATCTGTACACTGACTGGCGTCTCTCAGTCCCCTCTCTCTCAGGGAGATATCTGTACCCTGACTGATGTCTCTCAGTCCCCTCTCTCTCTCTCAGGAAGATATCTGTACACTGACTGGTGTCTCTCAGTCCCCTCTCTCTCAGGGAGATATCTGTACACTAACTGGTGTCTCTCAGTGCCCTCTCTCGCTCTCTCAGGGAGATATCTGTACCCTGACCGGTGTCTCTCAGTCCCCTCTCTCTCAGGGAGATATCTGTACACTGACTGGTGTCACTCAGTCCCCTCTCTCTCAGGGAGATATCTGTACACTGACTGGTGTCTCTCAGTCCCCTCTCTCTCAGGGAGATATCTGTACACTGACTGGTGTCTCTCAGTCCCCTCTCTCTCTCAGGGAGATATCTGTACACTGACTGGTGTCTCTCAGTCCCCTCTCTCTCTCTCAGGGAGATATCTGTACCCTGACTGGTGTCTCTCAGTCCCCTCTCTCTCTCAGGGAGATATCTGTACACTTAACAGTATCTCTCAGTCCTCTTTGCGCTGACTGGTGTCTCTATCCCTTTTCTTTCTGAGGGTTATCTTAACAGTGTCCGGTGTGTCCCTTGCATGTGATATGAAGTTATTAGATATTGTATTGAATCAATGTGGAAAATAAACCTTTCGAGATCCGTCTTCGAGTTTCGAAACATCAGTGGTCTACCAGGGGTCCTGACCTGTTTGTATCAGTCTTGTAGCTGAAGTGAAGACACTTATTTGTAATGAAGCTGTGAAGGGAGTGAGACACAGTCAGACACACAGCCCTGGTGGCCAGTCACCTACACCCTTTCAGACCGTACATTATCAACCTTGAATTCAGGTTCCAGATAACTCCTGATTCAGCATGATAATTAGATTAGATTACTTACAGTGTGGAAACAGGCCCTTTGGCCCAACAAGTCCATACCGACCCGCCAAAGCGCAACCCACCCAGACCCATTCCCCTACATTTACCCCTTACCTAACACTACGGGCAATTTAGCATGGCCAATTCACCTGACCTGCACATCTTTGGACTGTGGGAGGAAACTGGAGCACCCCGAGGAAACCCACGCAGACACGGGGAGAATGGGCAAACTCCACACAGTTGCCTGAGGCGGGAATTGAACCCGGGTCTCTGGAGCTGTGAGGCAGCAGTGCTAACCACTGTGCCACCGTGCCAACGATCTCTCATTGTTGTCCTCTGCCATCCCCGAGAGAGCGAGAGCAGATTTCTAAGTGTAGGACACGGTAAATCCAAGTGTACTTTCTGGAGAATTGGAGAAATAAGACAATTCAGAGTACCTCAGTCAGAATGTGAATGTTTGTGGATCTCGGGAAAGTGATGCGAAACAGCATGCAAGAACTTCCCAGAGATTTTAACCTTTTGGTGTCCCCAAAGATGCACACTGTCTCTTGGTTAATTCACATTTGACGCGAGGGGCCAGAGCTGAAGAGGAACACAAAGCCACCATCCACAGAACTGGCAATGAGCTCTCCTTACTCAGCAATAGAAACTTGTCTGTTCTGTATTGTTGTTGTTGTCTAATCAAATCTGCTTTCTTTGTAGCGGAAGGATTCATTATAAGGACATGTACACAATAGTGTGTATGATCGCGCCTCCCCTGGGACTGGGGAGGAAGTGCCCTTGTAGGGTGGCCTGCAAGGTTTGCTTTATATTGACTTAGCCGCACCCAGTGGTTGCCCCTCTCTGACTGAGGAATGACAGGCTTCCTTTAAAGAGACAGTATCTCCGGTCTACAGCAACCAACTTTCTCTTTACAATGCACTGTGCTTTCTGCACAGAACCAAGCCATAGGCAGAAGCCACCTGAAACCTCCCAGGGGTCGCCCAGCTCCTGAGTTGGTTGAGTGGGTATTCATCTTGGTACGGGTGCCCTGCTTCAATTGCCCAAGCAGCGTGCACACACAAAGACACACACACACACACACACACACAGACATACAGCATACAGTCCATACACACGCACACACAGAAAAACACACAAACACAGACACAGAGTCCATACACACACACACAGAGTCCATATACATACACAGTCCATATACACACGCACACACAATCCATACACACAGACACAGTCCATACACACACACAGAAAAACACACAAACACAGACACACAGTCCATACACACGCACACGTACACAGAGTCCATACACATACACAGTCCATATATACACACGCACACACAATCCATACACACACAGACACACACACACAGACATACAGTCCATACACATACACACAGAAAAACACGCACACAGTCCATGCACATACACAGTCCATATACACACACAGACACACAGTCCATACACACACAGTCCATACACACACACATGCACATGTACACACACAATCCACACACACACAGACACACAGTCCATACACACACACGCACACACATATACGCACATATATACAGGTACACAGTCCATTCACACACATGCACACAGAGTCCATACACATACACAGTCTGCATACACACACACAAACACACAGTCCACACACACAGAGTCCATATACATGCACACGCACATTGGCACACACAATCCACATACACATAGTCCATACATACACACACATATACAGACACACAGTCCATACACACACATGCACACAGAGTCCATGCACATATACAGTCCACATATACACACAAACATACAGTCCATACACACGCACAGACACATAGTCCATACACATACACACGCACATGTACACACGCAATCCACACACATACACGACACACAGTCCATACACACACATACACATATACAGACACAGTCCATACACATACACACGCACATGTACACACACAATCCACACACATACACGGCATACAGTCCATACACACACATACACATACATACACATATACAGACACAGTCCATACACACACACACACAATCACACACGCTCTCCCATATGCACACAGTCACACACTACCTCACACAGTCTCTCTTTCATAGTCACACACTATCTTGCACAGTTACACATTTTCTCACATCCACACACGCAGTCATACTCTGTCTCTCACACACAGGTCCACACATGTGCTCTCTCTCACTCATTCTCACTATCACTCTTGCGTGCACACACATTCTCTCACACACAGCCACACTCTTTTGCTCACGCAGTCACACTCACACTCACACACACATACAGAGTCTCACCCCCAAACACTCACACTCACTTGTGTAAATCCAGCAGAAGCACACTGAGACTAAATACACACTCAGACATTCACATGTACCAATAACCTCACTAGATTGATCCCTGGAATGAGCAGGTTTTCCAGTGACCAGAGACTAGGTTGATCCTCCCTGGAGTTTAGAAGAATGAGAGGCAATCTTACTGAAATATAGAGGGTTCTTAAGGAGATTGAGGGGACAGATCTGGTGGGGTGTTGCCCCCGCTGGGGTATCTGTGGGGCTGCACTTCCAGGAAAAGCAGTCAAGCATGTAGGACTGAGATGAGGGTACATTTATTCACTTGGAGAATTGTGTATCTTTGGAATTCTCTACTCCCAGAGGGTCCCACATCTATCTATCCCAGTCTCAAATATCTTCAGATGTTTGCTTTTTTGGGGGAGTCAAAGGACATGGGATGTTGAGACAAAATCATATCAAAAGATAGATCACACTCAGTGGATTCGATTAGATTCCCCACAGTGTGGAAACAGGCCTTCGGCCCAACAAGTCCACACCGACCCGTCGAAGAGTAACCCACCCAGATCCATTCCCCTATCCTATATTTACCCCGGACTCATGCACCTAGCATTATGGGCAATTTAGCACGGCCAATTCACCTGACCTGCACCTGTGGGAGGAAACCAGAGCACTCAGAGGAAACCCATGGGGAGAATGTGCAAACTCCACACAGACTGTCATCCGATGCGGGAATTGAACTCGGGTCCCTGGGAGTGTGAGGCAGCAGTGCTAACCACTGAGCCACTGTGCCTCCCCCCCACCCCCCCGTCCATACCCATTGTTAAGTTCTGATCTTCACAGTAACACTCGTGCATCCAAATATTGCCCACAGACACGAGCACTCTTACACAAAAACACACAACTCCTGATAATTATATAGCACCTCTCATGAAACACCCCATACGTTGTGAAATTGAACACGTACTCAGTGTTATGAGGGCTGAAAGCTTTGTTAAAGAGGTATGGTTTAAGGCAAAGGTAGAGAGAGAGATTCATGACGGAATACCAGAGATTAGGGCATAGGCAACTGAAGGCCGCACAGCTATCGGTGCTGGAGGTACAGTAGCGCCCCAACTTACGAACTTCATCCGTTCCGGGACCCGGTTCGCGAATTGATTAAATTCTTCCCATTGTTCGGAGAGCGTAAGAATGCTTGGACGGAGCAACGAAGGCTGTTCACAGGGCACGCACCAAAGACGAACTGAATGAGATCACGCGGGGCCCGAGAGCTTTTGCCTTCAACAAGCGCGTAGCAAAGCAGAACAATGAAACCACGCGGCCGCACACGTTCGTACCTTGCATTCGTTTTGCGTTCGTACCTTGAATTTCGTACGTACGTTGAAGCAAAGTTTTATGTACAATCCTGTTCGTAAACCGATTTGTTCGTGAACGGGGTCGTTTGTTTGTCGAGGTGCTACTGTATTTGGAATTGTGAGGCCGGAGCAAATTGCAGAACACAAGCCTCTCATGGATTAGTAAATGAGAATGTGATTTGTTTTTAGAATTGAGGTCCTGCTTAACCATAGGTAGTTCAGGTCCTGGAGCACAGGACTGCTGGGTGAACAATAAGCTGGAGTGAGTCAGAAGGCAGGCAGCAGAGTATGATCCAACCTTTGGGTCAGAGAGCGTGGAATGCAGGAGGACAGCCAGGCTGTGTTGGAAAAGTTCCAGTGTCGAAGTCGGGATAATATGAATGAGCCACATACAGGCGCACCCCTGCAGGGACACCTTCTCACACCTTCTCTTTCGTGTGCACATGCAAAGACCCACACAGATGCAGACCCTCACTTTCATGACACACTTTCACGTGCACACACTCACTCAGACTCTCGTGTATCCAGGCACACACTTGTGTGCACATAAACACAGCCAAACACACCCATCCTCACATGTACACGTGCACAGATACACACACATTCTCTCTCACATGCATTAGACAGACACACACACAGTTACATGCGCAGATGCACACAGACACACACACATTGTCGCATGCATATACACTCTGTTGCATGCACGCACATGCACACTCACATGCACAGATATACACGCATCACGTACACAGGCAAACATGCACATATGCACATAGATACACGTGCACACAAATACATACACAGAGGGACAGATACACGCACATAAACATTTGCATGTACAAACACACAGATTCTCTCACACACATACGTGCACTGATACACACTCAGTCGCATCCTACCCTGACAGCAGCACCCTTCTGAGCCTGGGCATCTGGCAGTGCAAAATGCCTGCCACGGGGAATTCTGAATGAGCAGCGCGTGACTGACACATCTGTGAGAAGTCGAGCAGGTCGGGAATCGATCCCGCACAGACTCTCGCACACTGCAATGCTATCAAATTCTTGAATAACGGATGGAGCTGATGGCAAATTACCATTTGGTTAGGGTTAAGATATTAAACTGGCAGTACGGATCAGTGTGAAGGGAAAGGAAAGACGAGAAACTGTTTCTTTATGGAGGAGAAATGCATAATCCAGATGCATGGAGTGCATGTCTTCTTCTGCCTCCCTTTGTCCCTCCCCTGATTCACGCTTGCTGTGCTGGGCACTGCTGGTATGGTGGGGTTTGAACCAGTAACCCATCATCCCACAGCAGCTCACCGAATCCAACCGCATTTATGCAACAGCTGAACTTTGCAAAGAGAGGAAAAATGGTAATGAAAACTTTGGATCATTGGCAAAATGTATCAAACGGCTAGGGGCAAGATCACGAGACATTATGATCTGCTGCCTGAAAAGGTGATGTAAGCAGACTCATAGTAACTCTGGGGAGAAAAAAAGGATATTCTGGAAAAATGAAAACCAAATGAAAATTCAGGGGCTAGGGGCAAGAGCAAGTGAGCGGAGCTAATTGGAAAGCTCTTTGGAAGTGCTGGTAAAGACACAATGGGCCTCCTCCTGTGCTGTATGACTGGCTGGTTTAATGACAAAGGGTTGTTCTGCTGATTGAGATAGATGTGATTAACTCTTTCCTGTTCTGTTTCCTGTTCATGCTTATCACATCCCTCCCTCCATTCAAAGCGGCCGAATCCATTACACTGACATGTATCAAATGTTGACCCTCATGTCACCACCGCTGGGTCTGGGGAAGAAATGTCCTTCGAAAGTGGCTTACAAGGTAGAAAAACAAACCTCAAACTGTGTCTGCCTGAGACTGAAAGTATCTTTGTCAGCGTTTCTGTCTGGGGTTGAGTGAAGGTCTTAGTTGAACTTCTTTTTGAGTCTGTGTCTAACAGTTAAATGTCCTCAGTCAGATATTGAAGTTCAGGAACTGTCACTCAGTTCTCCTTATTACATCCCGAGCTTTGTTTTTGTGACTTTCATGTTTCTCAGGGTGTGTCATGTTAGTGTTGGGGATAGAATACAATATAATTCCAGCACTCCGACAAGACAGTAACCTCATACCAGAGTTTTAATGACGACAGTGTAGAGAAAGCTTTACTCTGCATCCAATCTCGTACTGTCCTTGTCCTGGGAGTGTTTGATGATGACAATATATAATCTAACCTATAGAGAAGGCTTTACTTTCAATTTACTTTCTGTTTAAAAGTGTAGTGGGACCTTTATTCGATATCTAACTCTGTACTGTCCCTGTCCTGGGAGTGTTTAATGGGGACAGTGTAGAGGAAGCTTTACTCTGTAGCTAACCCATGCTTGTCCCTGTCCTGGAAGTGTTTGATTGGAATAGTGTAGGGGAAGTTTTACTCTGTATCTAACCCCGTTCTGTCGCTGTCCTGGGAATATTTGAAGGGGACAGTGTAGAGGAAGCTTTACTCTGTATCTAACCCCGTTCTGTCGCTGTCCTGGGAATATTTGAAGGGGACAGTGCAGAGGAAGCTTTACTCTGTAGCTAACCCATGCTTATCCCTGTCCTGGGAGTATTTGATGGGAATAGTGCAGGGGAAGTCCTACTCTGTATCTAACCCTGTTCTGCCCCGACCTGGGAGTATTTGATGGGGATAGTGTTGAGGGAGCTTTACTCTGCATCTAATCCAGTGCTGTCCCTGTCCTGGGCGTGTATGATGGGAATAGTGTTGGGGAAGTTTTACTCTGTATCTAACCCTGTTCTGTCCCTGTCCCAGGAGTATTCGATCGGGACAGTATAGAGGGAGCTTTACTTTCAGTTTACAAGAGTTGCAGGAGCTTTATTGTATATATGACCAATGCTGTCCCTTTCCTGGGAGTATTTGATAGGGATAGTGTTGAGGAAGCTTTACACTGTATCTAACCCCGTGCTGTCCCTGTCCTGGGAATGTTTCATGCAGACAGTGTAGACTTAGCTTTACGTTCAGTTTAAAACAGTAGAGGTAGCTTTATATCTAACCCTGGACCTGTGCTGAGCGGAGAGTCCTCTATTCTGCAGCACTAACCTTTCTCACCCTGATGTGTGCAAAATTAAGCACAAGAATTGAGGTTTAGCAACCACTTGAACTTTGCTGGAGACCATTTCATGCTATACTGTGACGCATGATTCAGACAGCTGCTTTGTGTGAACGCTGTGTGTTTAGTGCATGGTTTGATCACGCATTGACTCCACCCCCCCCCCCCGCCCCCGCCCCCATTCCTACACTCATCACCATCTCTGCCATATTGGAAACACTTTGCATCAATCGTCCGAGCACTCCCTGCTGTTCCCAGCTGCAAAGGCTGAAGGGCTCCTCGTGCATTCCAGGGTCTTGCTTGGTAATGTCTGTCCTGTCAATCTGTCGTGTTGATTTAGCCGTTTACGGATTGCGGCGCTGCCCGAACCTAACCAGAAGATGTGGGACGCGTGCAGGTAAACTTCCAAGCCGCGTGATCTGACTGATCCATTTTTGCCAGGGGTTGGCCTGAGTTTTCCAGATCCGTCCCACGTGGAGTCAGGGAACAAGACTGGAATGTGCACTCTCCCCTCCCCTCAACCCACCAGGTTAAGCTTGTCTGAAGTTATCAGGGACAGACAGAGGCAAACATTTGCAACTGCGATGTGGAATCATTGAATCCCTACAGCATGGAGAGAGGCCATTCGGCCCCACGCCGACCGCGCTCTTCGAGCATCCCACCCAGACCCATCCCCCCCCACCCTACCCTTGTAAACCCTGCATTTCCCATGGCTAACCCACCTAGTCTGGATATCCATGGACATTAAGGGCAGTTTAGCATGACCAGTCCACCTGGCCTGCACACCTTTGGACTGTGGGAGGAAACCAGAGCACCCAGAGGAAATCCGCAGTGGGGCAAGGCGAATGGGCAAACTCCACACAGACAGTCACGTAAGGGTGGAATCGAACCTGGGTCCCTGGCGCTGTGAAGTAGCAGTGCTAACCAATGAGCCACCATGCCATCCAATGTCAATGCATTGCCCCCATTCCCTAATCCAGCAGGCAAGATGACAGGATTAGACAGGGTTCCTGCCCTCAGAGGCTGTCCTGGATTCAGGTACACAAATCCTGGACATCTGGGCTCCAGCAAGATGAAGGACCAGTTAAAGGAAGTCCCAGAGTCAGGGAGCCCAGGAGAGGAGGAGTAATCTCTACTGACAGGAGCTGGCATCATTGAGACGGGACTGTGGAGTTGTAAATCGATGTGACGAGTCTCTTCTAGAGGGAGGGTGCAACACAGTCCATCTGGCAGCATTTACTGAATGGTTGCCTCCTCTAGCCCAGCTTTCAAATTCCCTTTCTCTATCTCCACCCCCAAATCTTTTTAAGGCCATCACCTCTTTCCTGCACTCTGCCTCCTTCCCCCCACTTCAATTTGTGGCATTCAAAGAAAGAGCAGGAGGCTGAAGTGTTCCACAGCAGGAGGTTTTCACTCTGCAGGCAGCGAGCTTAAAGAGAGCTGTTTGCTCACCCCGAGCTGCCAATGGTGTCATATGATCAGACTCTTAAAGTGACAGTCCACCATACTTAGACACACAACACATTCTTTCCACTCAACTCTCTCTCTCTTTGGTTGTGCCTCTCTCAATTTGCCTCTATCACTCATCCATTGTTCCTCTTGCACTCTCCCTCCGTCTCCTTTCTCTCTCACAAACAAATACACTCTATGTCTCTGTTGATATCTAAACCCCTGCTGTCCTGGTAGAGGGAATGTTTGAACAGCACAGAGGAGCTTTACTCTGTATCTGATCCCATGCTTTCCTTGGTCTGGGAGTGTTTGCTGGGGATGGTGCAGAGTCAATTTCAGTCTGTGCTCTTTTAAATAAGAAAAATATCTACTTTTTTAATTGAATGAAGTTTTGAGATAATAAGCGCTGATGGGTCTGTAAGTGCAGTAGAACATAAAATCTACAAGCAGGGATTAAGCCTGCTGTTTCAGCAATGTATCCTTGGCTGGTCATCTGTCTCAAAGCTCCCAATCCACACATTCCCCATCACCTTTTGATTCCCTGAATATCTCTGGATCTCGGCTTTAAATATATTCAGCAATGTAGTGTCCAAAAGCATCTGTGCTCAAGGATTCCAAAAGTTCTTCATCCTCTGAGTGAAAGTCCTTTTCTCCATCTCCATTTTTAATGGTCAGCAAGTTATCTTGCAATTAAGCCCCTCCCCCCCCACCCCGGAACGCCAGTTTTCGACTCTCCAACTAGAAACAACTTGTGTCCATCCTATTCCACCCCCATTAGAATCTGGTTTGTTTTAATGTGATTCCTGTAAACTCCGGAGCAAATCAGCACACTTGATTTCGTCTCTCACAGTAGGACATCTGTCTCACCCCAGGAACCAGTCGAGTGAAGCAGCCGAAATGACTCCACAGAGGCTGATTTTCTGCCACCTATCGCCCTTTGTTTACATGTGGAGGAATCTTGACACTGATACAGCCCCCTCCGAGCCAACTCTCCGAGCGGACAGAATGTCTGACACTCCTTTTTCATTTTTTTTTCTTCAAAAAAGGAGAGTCCTTCACACACTGATCCTGCTCCCTCAGAGCCAGCTCTCAGAGTGAACAGAAGCTCTGACACTCCAGTTTATTTTTTTTTCTTTGCTTTTCCCTGTCACTCCTGTTTCTTCCCCCTTTCCTTACCCCTACACTACTGCAGACACTCCGTTTTAATTTTTTTTCTTCTGACAGTCCTGTTTATTTTTTTAAATTATTTTTCTGACTCACCGTTCTTTTTATCAGAACACTCCTATTCTTTTTTCCCCCCACACTCCCGCCTAAGTGCGGTGTTGCTTATTGTTCCCCAGCACCCATGGTGTGTGTGTGCAGGTGGGAGACACAGTGAGAGACACAAAGTGCACAAATCTTTATTCAAATTCCACCACCAGGAAGATTGGAAAACACCCGGGTGGCCAGTGACAAGCACTGCCCTTCACATCAAAGGGCAATGCTGTGTGATCAAAACAGTGAAGGGGAGGGTAGGGACTAAATCAAAATAGAGTTGGAGGGAACACTCCTTTTTAATTTTTTTTTTGTTTATTTTTTTTTCTTTTTCTTCGTATCCCCTGTTTATTTTTTTTTTGTTTTGTTTTTTTTTCTTTACCCCCACACTACCACCTAAGTGCGGTAGTGCTTATTTTATCCCCAACACCCATGGTGTGTGTGTGCAGGTGAGAGACACAGTGAAAGACACAAAGTGCACGAATCTTTATTCAAATTCCACCACCAGGAAGATAGGAAACACCCGGGTGGCCAGTGACAAGCACTGCCCTTCACATCAAAGGGCAGTGCTGTGTGATCAAAACAGTGAGGGGGAGGGTAGGGACTAAATCAAAATAGAGTTGGAGGGAACACTCGTTTTTAATTCTGTTGACCAGGTCTTCATGATTGGACCAGATGAACAGCCCCAATCAGAGAAGCGATAGTCTATGTTATTCCACCTGGCTGACCTTGTTACAATCATTACGTTCCTTCCCATTTAGTTCAAGGGCATAGGCCAGTTCTTTCCTCTTGTAGCTCTGCCTGGAGTGTTTCAGCATCAGGTCAGGTTTCTCCAACTCTGCAAACTCCAACTTGTTTTCGATAAGGGCGGTGTGTAGCGCACAGTAACTTGCCTCTTATGCCTGGACATCGCGGAAGAAATTCATTCCCCTCTTCAAGAGGCAAAGGCTTTGAGGCGGTGACATCCATCGTGTCCATCTCAGGTTCCAAGATATCTTCAACACTTGATGGAGAGGGGGAGCCCACGGCTTCCGGAACAGTCAGAAAGATGGTTGAGGAGCTGGGCACTATTTTGCACCTTCTGCGGGTTTGCAGCTTTCCATACAGTTCACGTTCTATTTCAGCCCCATCGCACCGACCTTAACTTTATGTTCCTGGGCCTGACCTCACGTCGACCATGTCTCCTGCCCATGCAGGGCCATTCCTATGGTTCCTACACTCCCCTCATTCCCTGAAGTAAATTGTCTAACTTGTTTAGCGGAGTCTTCTGTCCCGCATTGGCATTCCTGATATCATTTCATCCTCTTCCCCACAGGTCCAGGACCATTTGACCTGGTGTGGAGTCTTTCCCCCACCCCAATGGGCAACTCTGTTGGATTTATCCCTCTATGGTGGGTGGTCCTATAATCAAATAAAAACAGGGACAGTTTGAAATTGTAAGCCACCTTTAAGCCTGCACTCAAAGTTTGGACTGCTGTTTCAGCCAGACTATTGGATAATGGACGGAGCTGTCCTGTTACGACAAATACCATTTGACTTCAGGAAATACTCAGATTCCCTGCTGGTAAACAATGGCCCGTTATCTTTGGCCAATACTTTCAGGAGCCTATGGATTGCAAAAGATGTGCGAGTTCTTCTCTCATCCTCATACTTGAAGAATGAACTCTCGGCATGACCAGCCATTTTGAGTAGGCGTCCACAAGACTAAGAACATCGAGCCCATGAAAGCACCTGCACAGACGATGTGTAACTGAGTGCACGGTTTACCTGGCCATTCACCCAAATGTGTGAGAGCTGCAGGGGGTAATTTTTGTCCTTGTGGATGCTCTGGATACTGCCCTGCCAACATGACAATCTAATTCTGGCCACCAGACATAACTTCTCACTGAGATCTTCATTTTGGAAATCCTCGAATGACCCTGGTGGTGTTCAGCCAGTATCCAGCAGCGACGTTTGCTCTGTACAGTCACTTTTGCTGCCCGTTATAATATGCCGTCCTCTGCTGTAATCTGGTCTCTCCAGGTCCGAGAAGCTTCCAGTTTTGATTGTGATGGCCCTTTGCTTTCTCCCAACACCGCCAGCTGTCTCGGTTTTGCCAGGGCTGGATCTTTCTGCCTCCAAAGTCTGATATTGTCAGCTGTGACTGGTAGCATGTACAGAAAACTTCAAACCATTGCAGGCTCATTCAGTGACAGCAGCACCAGCAAAGGGCTTTTGCTACTTGGCCTCCAGGAAGGTGTTCCAACTTGTAATTATATGCACATAGTATAATTAGAGCCTGAAGCTATGGATAGCACTATCTTGTCCTCTTTAAGGTGACCTAGCAGGGTTTTGTGGTCTGCTATTAGTACAAATTTTTATCCTTTAACGGTACTGGTAGAACTTTCTGACTCCAAATATTCCTTTCTCTATCCGGGGCATATTTACGCTCTGCATTAGCCAAAGTCTTGGATCCATACGCTATTAGGCATTCCTCTCCATTGGGCAACCTATGAGCTAATACTACCCCAATGCCCTGTGCGGAGGCAGAGCCTGTCAATACCAGCTCTCACTCAAGATCATAGTGTGCCAACACCTGAGAGAATGATTGCTGTTCCCTCACTTCCCTGAATAGAGCTTTCCTGACGAAGGGCTTTTGCCCAAAATGTCGATTTTCCTGCTCCTCGGATGCTGTGCTTTTCCAGCACCACTCTGATCTAGACTCACTTTATCTTGCAGCAGGCGTAACCCCTGTCTTGTTGACTCTGTAGCTGAAATAGGTCACATGGGGTGCCTGGAACACACATTTTTCCCTTCTAAGGCGTATGCCCACCTGTGAAAAATGTACAAGGACAAAATCCAAGTTCTTTAAGTGCCCTTAACTTGTCTTCCCTGTTATTAGCATGACATCTAGATAAATGGCCACCTCAGGTAGACCTTGTAAAATGTTCTCAATCACCTGCTGAAACATTTCACAGCCTGATAATGGCAGTCTCACATATTGGTACAAACTCTTATGGGTATTAATTGTAACATACTTCTGGGAATCCTCATCTAACTGCAATTCCAAATACATATGACTCAGGTTCAGCTTTGCGAAGGACAACACCAACCCCCCCCTCAGCTTTGTATATAAATCCTCCATGCGAGTGAATGGGTATTTATGCAGCTGCAAAAAGTGGTTTTCTGTTTGTTTAAAATCCCCACAAACGCAAACTGACCCGTTGGGCTTCATGGTCAGGATGACTGATGCTACCGACTCCCCAAACCTGACTGGTTTGATGATTCCTTTCCTTTTCAACCTTTCTGATTTCTGCCTCGATTTTTATCCGTGAGGCAAATGGCACTGGGTGGGCCTGGCAGAATCGTGAAATTGTTTCCGGGTAAACATGCGATGCGGCCTTGACTTCCCCAGACCTTCCTGAAAAACCTCTGGGTATTTAATTAGGGCTCCACTGAGGCAATCATTTTCTAACTGGAGAATTGTTGAGCCAATCCCAGTGAATCTTCCTTAATCAATTTTGCCCAATCAAGTTTGGGCTGAGCCTTTTACGACAATCAGTGGTACCTGAACCAGCTGCTTCTCTAAAGATACTGGATCCAAAGTTCAACCTTTAATCTGTAAAGTTTCACCAGTATAGGTTCTCAGTCTAGCTGAGGTCTTGCGCAAACTTAAAGATTGGAGTCCAGAGCCAAGTTTATTAAAGACTGTTTCTGCGATCACTGAAATGGCCATTCCAAGTGTCACGTTCCATTAGAACCAGGTGACCATTTAGCTAGACATTTATTTTGATTGGTTCTGGTTTGGATGTTGCTAAGCAATTTAACTGTTCCAAACCACATGTAGGCGGACCTTCCAAGGAGTACACCCTCCTGGGTATCCACCTATGAGTTATCTTACTCAACTTAGAACTAATGGGACTCTTTTGCTGTCTTGAGTCCGCATTCCAACATTAACTACATTGCTTACCGGCCTGAATCCTGAAGAAAATTTTAACTACTTGATCAAGGCATGGCTTTGCTTTAGCGTTTTGCGATGGGCTGACCACATCCACATCTCCAAATCAAAAACCACAGCCACCTCTCCAAACCAAACACCACAGCCACGTCTCCAAAACAAACACCACAGCCACATCTCCAAACCAAACACCACAGCCACATCTCCAAAACAAACACCACAGCCACATCTCCAAACCAAACACCACAGCCACATCTCCAAAACAAACACCACAGCCACATCTCCAAACCAAACACCACAGCCACATCTCCAAAACAAACACCACAGCCACATCTCCAAACCAAACACCACAGCCACATCTCCAAAACAAACACCACAGCCACATCTCCAAACCAAACACCACAGCCACGTCTCCAAAACAAACACCACAGCCACATCTCCAAACCAAACACCACAGCCACATCTCCAAACCAAACACCACAGCCACATCTCCAAAACAAACACCACAGCCACATCTCCAAACCAAACACCACAGCCACATCTCCAAAACAAACACCACAGCCACATCTCCAAACCAAACACCACAGCCACATCTCCAAAACAAACACCACAGCCACATCTCCAAACCAAACACCACAGCCACATCTCCAAAACAAACACCACAGCCACATCTCCAAACCAAACACCACAGCCACGCCTCCAAAACAAACACCACAGCCACCTCTCCAAACCAAACACCACAGCCACCTCTCCAAAACAAACACCACAGCCACCTCTCCAAAACAAACACCACAGCCACCTCTCCAAAACAAACACCACAGCCACATCTCCAAACCAACACCACAGCCACATCTCCAAACCAAACACCACACCCACCTCTCCAAAACAAACACCACAGCCACATCTCCAAAACAAACACCACAGCCACATCTCCAAAACAAACACCACAGCCACATCTCCAAAACAAACACCACAGCCACATCTCCAAACCAAACACCACAGCCACGTCTCCAAAACAAACACCACAGCCACATCTCCAAAACAAACACCACAGCCACCTCTCCAAAACAAACACCACAGCCACCTCTCCAAAACAAACACCACATCCACCTCTCCAAAACAAACACCACAGCCACCTCTCCAAAACAAACACCACAGCCACCTCTCCAAAACAAACACCACAGCCACATCTCCAAAACAAACACCACAGCCACGTCTCCAAACCAAACACCACAGCCACATCTCCAAAACAAACACCACAGCCACCTCTCCAAACCAAACACCACAGCCACATCTCCAAACCAAACACCACAGCCACATCTCCAAACCAAACACCACAGCCACATCTCCAAACCAAACACCACAGCCACATCTCCAAACCAAACACCACAGCCACATCTCCAAAACAAACACCACACCCACCTCTCCAAAACAAACACCACAGCCACATCTCCAAAACAAACACCACACCCACCTCTCCAAAACAAACACCACAGCCACATCTCCAAAACAAACACCACAGCCACATCTCCAAAACAAACACCACAGCCACATCTCCAAAACAAACACCACAGCCACATCTCCAAAACAAACACCACAGCCACATCTCCAAAACAAACACCACATCCACATCTCCAAACCAAACACCACAGCCACATCTCCAAACCAAACACCACAGCCACATCTCCAAAACAAACACCACATCCACATCTCCAAACCAAACACCACAGCCACATCTCCAAACCAAACACCACAGCCACATCTCCAAAACAAACACCACACCCACATCTCCAAAACAAACACCACAGCCACATCTCCAAAACAAGCACCACAGCCACATCTCCAAAACAAACACCACAGCCACCTCTCCAAAACAAACACCACAGCCACATCTCCAAAACAAACACCACAGCCACATCTCCAAAACAAACACCACAACCACATCTCCAAACCAAACACCACAGCCACATCTCCAAAACAAACACCACAGCCACCTCTCCAAAACAAACACCACAGCCACATCGCCAAACCAAACACCACAGCCACATCTCCAATACAAACACCACAGCCACATCGCCAAACCAAACACCACAGCCACATCTCCAAAACAAACACCACAGCCACATCGCCAAACCAAACACCACACCCACATCTCCAAACCAAACACCACAGCCACATCTCCAAAACAAACACCACAGCCACGTCTCCAAATCAAAAACCACAGCCACATCTCCAAAACAAACACCACAGCCACATCTCCAAACCAAACACCACAGCCACGTCTCCAAACCAAAAACCACAGCCACATCTCCAAAACAAACACCACAGCCACATCTCCAAAACAAACACCACAGCCACATCTCCAAAACAAACACCACAGCCACATCTCCAAACCAAACACCACAGCCACATCTCCAAACCAAACACCACAGCCACATCTCCAAAACAAACACCACAGCCACATCTCCAAAACAAACACCACAGCCACATCTCCAAAACAAACACCACAGCCACATCTCCAAAACAAACACCACACCCACATCTCCAAACCAAACACCACAGCCACATCTCCAAAACAAACACCACACCCACATCTCCAAACCAAACACCACAGCCACATCTCCAAAACAAACACCACAGCCACCTCTCCAAATCAAAAACCACGGCCACATCTCCAAACCAAACACCACAGCCACATCTCCAAAACAAACACCACAGCCACATCTCCAAACCAAACACCACAGCCACATCTCCAAACCAAACACCACAGCCACATCTCCAAAACAAACACCACAGCCACATCTCCAAAACAAACACCACAGCCACATCTCCAAAACAAACACCACAGCCACATCTCCAAAACAAACACCACACCCACATCTCCAAACCAAACACCACAGCCACATCTCCAAAACAAACACCACAGCCACCTCTCCAAAACAAACACCACAGCCACATCTCCAAAACAAACACCACAGCCACATCTCCAAACCAAACACCACAGCCACATCTCCAAACCAAACACCACAGCCACATCTCCAAAACAAACACCACAGCCACATCTCCAAAACAAACACCACAGCCACGTCTCCAAAACAAACACCACAGCCACATCTCCAAAACAAACACCACAGCCACATCTCCAAAACAAACACCACAGCCACATCTCCAAAACAAACACCACAGCCACATCTCCAAATCAAAAACCACAGCCACATCTCCAAACCAAACACCACAGCCACATCTCCAAAACAAACACCACAGCCACATCTCCAAACCAAACACCACAGCCACATCTCCAAAACAAACACCACAGCCACATCTCCAAACCAAACACCACAGCCACATCTCCAAAACAAACACCACACCCACATCTCCAAAACAAACACCACAGCCACATCTCCAAACCAAACACCACAGCCACATCTCCAAAACAAACACCACAGCCACATCTCCAAACCAAACACCACAGCCACATCTCCAAAACAAACACCACACCCACATCTCCAAAACAAACACCACAGCCACATCTCCAAACCAAACACCACAGCCACATCTCCAAACCAAACACCACAGCCACATCTCCAAAACAAACACCACAGCCACATCTCCAAAACAAACACCACAGCCACATCTCCAAAACAAACACCACAGCCACATCTCCAAAACAAACACCACAACCACATCTCCAAACCAAACACCACATCCGCGTCTCCAAAACAAACACCACAGCCACATCTCCAAAACAAACACCACAGCCACATCTCCAAACCAAACACCACAGCCACATCTCCAAACCAAACACCACAGCCACATCTCCAAACCAAACACCACAGCCACATCTCCAAACCAAACACCACAGCCACATCTCCAAACCAAACACCACATCCACATCTCCAAAACAAACACCACAGCCACCTCTCCAAACCAAACACCACAGCCACATCTCCAAAACAAACACCACAGCCACATCTCCAAACCAAACACCACAGCCACATCTCCAAAACAAACACCACAGCCACATCTCCAAACCAAACACCACAGCCACATCTCCAAACCAAAAACCACAGCCACATCTCCAAACCAAACACCACAGCCACATCTCCAAAACAAACACCACAGCCACATCTCCAAACCAAACACCACAGCCACATCTCCAAACCAAACACCACATCCACATCTCCAAATCAAACACCACAGCCACATCTCCAAACCAAAAACCACAGCCACATCTCCAAACCAAACACCACACCCACATCTCCAAAACAAACACCACAGCCACATCTCCAAACCAAACACCACAGCCACATCTCCAAACCAAACACCACAGCCACCTCTCCAAACCAAACACCACAGCCACATCTCCAAACCAAACACCACAGCCACATCTCCAAACCAAACACCACAGCCACATCTCCAAACCAAACACCACAGCCACATCTCCAAAACAAACACCACAGCCACATCTCCAAACCAAACACCACAGCCACATCTCCAAAACAAACACCACAGCCACATCTCCAAAACAAACACCACAGCCACCTCTCCAAAACAAACACCACAGCCACATCTCCAAAACAAACACCACAGCCACCTCTCCAAACCAAACACCACAGCCACCTCTCCAAACCAAACACCACAGCCACATCTCCAAACCAAACACCACAGCCACATCTCCAAACCAAACACCACAGCCACATCTCCAAACCAAACACCACAGCCACATCTCCAAAACAAACACCACAGCCACATCTCCAAACCAAACACCACAGCCACATCTCCAAAACAAACACCACAGCCACATCTCCAAAACAAACACCACAGCCACCTCTCCAAAACAAACACCACAGCCACATCTCCAAACCAAACACCACAGCCACATCTCCAAAACAAACACCACAGCCACATCTCCAAACCAAACACCACAGCCACATCTCCAAAACAAACACCACAGCCACATCTCCAAACCAAACACCACAGCCACATCTCCAAAACAAACACCACAGCCACATCTCCAAACCAAACACCACAGCCACATCTCCAAAACAAACACCACAGCCACATCTCCAAACCAAACACCACAGCCACATCTCCAAAACAAACACCACAGCCACATCTCCAAAACAAACACCACAGCCACCTCTCCAAAACAAACACCACAGCCACATCTCCAAAACAAACACCACAGCCACCTCTCCAAACCAAACACCACAGCCACATCTCCAAACCAAACACCACAGCCACATCTCCAAACCAAACACCACAGCCACATCTCCAAACCAAACACCACAGCCACATCTCCAAAACAAACACCACAGCCACATCTCCAAAACAAACACCACAGCCACCTCTCCAAAACAAACACCACAGCCACATCTCCAAAACAAACACCACAGCCACATCTCCAAACCAAACACCACACCCACCTCTCCAAACCAAACACCACAGCCACCTCTCCAAAACAAACACCACAGCCACCTCTCCAAACCAAACACCACAGCCACCTCTCCAAACCAAACACCACAGCCACATCTCCAAAACAAACACCACAGCCACATCTCCAAAACAAGCACCACAGCCACATCTCCAAAACAAACACCACAGCCACATCTCCAAACCAAACACCACACCCACCTCTCCAAACCAAACACCACAGCCACCTCTCCAAAACAAACACCACAGCCACATCTCCAAACCAAACACCACAGCCACATCTCCAAACCAAACACCACACCCACATCTCCAAAACAAACACCACAGCCACCTCTCCAAACCAAACACCACAGCCACATCTCCAAACCAAACACCACAGCCACATCTCCAAACCAAACACCACAGCCACATCTCCAAAACAAACACCACAGCCACATCTCCAAACCAAACACCACACCCACATCTCCAAAACAAACACCACAGCCACCTCTCCAAAACAAACACCACAGCCACATCTCCAAAACAAACACCACACCCACATCTCCAAACCAAACACCACAGCCACCTCTCCAAAACAAACACCACAGCCACATCTCCAAACCAAACACCACAGCCACCTCTCCAAACCAAACACCACACCCACATCTCCAAACCAAACACCACAGCCACCTCTCCAAAACAAACACCACAGCCACATCTCCAAAACAAACACCACACCCACATCTCCAAACCAAACACCACAGCCACCTCTCCAAAACAAACACCACAGCCACATCTCCAAACCAAACACCACAGCCACCTCTCCAAACCAAACACCACAGCCACATCTCCAAACCAAACACCACAGCCACGTCTCCAAACCAAACACCACAGCCACATCTCCAAACCAAACACCACAGCCACATCTCCAAAACAAACACCACAGCCACATCTCCAAAACAAACACCACAGCCACATCTCCAAACCAAACACCACAGCCACATCTCCAAAACAAACACCACAGCCACATCTCCAAAACCTACACCACTCTCGACTGCAGGCTGACTGAGACTCTGTCTGTTTGGGATATGTCCTGGGTGAGGCTGTGCAATTGTCTTCACTCAAGTGGTGTACCCTAAAGCTCAGTCGGGCTGGCACGAATGTTCGCTTCCATTACAAAACCCTGTGACTCATATGCTCCACTTGCCACATTTTCCAATGATAAAACTAGTTGTAGTGCCTATGTGAAGTCCAGTTGGGCTTCAGCTAGTAGGTGCTTTTGTGTGGTGAGACCATTAATCCCACATACCAAATGATCTGTCAGCATCTCATTAAGGGTTAAATCAAAGTCCCATGCCCTCTGGCAGTCAGCTTAACCGAGTCAGAAATCGTGATTTGGATTCCCCAGATTCTCAAATTGCGAGTAAATCCGATAGTGTCTCAGAATTAGAGGAAGCTTGGGGTCAGAATATTCCTTAACTAAATCTGTCAACTCTTGAAAGGTTTTAGTATCTGGTGTCTCAGGAAAAGCTAAGCTCCTAATGACAGAAAAAGCCGCAGGTCCAGAAGCTATCAGGAGAATTACTCATTGCTTTTCATCTGCCCCAATATCAGTATTCCGGAAAAAATAATGCATTCTTCCCACATACTAGGCCTAGTCTTCAGCAAGATTTAACTAGTCAAGCTTCCCAAATAACAGCATGGTGCTTTTCTCTCGTCACCACTGAAGTATCTCTACAGAGGCTGGTATCCTGTCACCAAACTGCAATTTATTTAGACATGGAGAGTCCTCGACACTGATCCAGCTCCCTCAGAGACAGCTCCCAGAGTGAACAGAACACTGACACCCCTGTCTATATCTGTCAGCCAAGGCTCTCTACATGAGCCATAATACAGCCCCAGTCAGGGAACTCATATTCCTTGATGTCCACCTGGCTGACCTCATTACAATCACTACACTTCACTGGACCATCACCAGTGCAAGCACATCTTCCTTGGATGCTAAAACTGCACCGCTTTTTCAGGTGTGAGCTCACAAAAACATTGAACAATTGTAACAAGATTTCTTTATCCTTGTGTCCGTGCACTGAAGGCCAGCATACCACTTCACTAATTGTTTATTGACTTTGTTTCCTACTTTCAAAAAACTCCAGTATCGCAGTCTCTAATTAAGTATCATCTCAACAATCCTATTTGTTTATTGACTCCGTCCCTTGTACAGGTACACACAGTGCCTCAACATGCACAAGTCTCACCTCTTTGTTTTTCTATCTTTAGAACCCAAGTGTGCAATCTCACACTTCACACTCTATACTCTACCTGCCATCATCCTGCACATTTATTCAACCCATGTGTGTCTCTATGTGTCCTATGTGTTCATGTTCCCAGCATTCACTGTTTCTATCATCACTGGCTCACCAACATCACATGGACAGCAAGCATTCAAGAAGGAAAGCCCACCGCTGTTTTTGAAAGGCACTTTAGAGATGGGCGACAAATGCTGACCCACATAACAAGGTCCACATCCTGTAAAAGAATGAATCACAGAATTGTTACAGTGCACAAGGAGGCCATTCCGCCCACCCTGACTGGACCGACTCTCCGAATGAGCAATTCACTGAGTGTCATTCTCCTGCCTTCTCCCTGTCACCCTGCACATTGTTCCTTTTCAAATAACAGTCTCATTCCCTTCGGAATGTTTCAATTGAAGCTGCCTCCTCCACACTCTCAGGCAGTGCATTCCACACCTTAACCACTCACTGGCTGAAAATGTTTTTCCTCGTCTTATTTTTGCTTCTTTTACCAATTACGTTCAGTCTGTGGCCTCTCGCTCTCAATCCTTTCACGAGTGGGGACATTTTGTCCCTGTTAACCTTTTGAATTCTTCAATCAAATCTCCTGTCTTCTCCAAGGAAGACAGTGCCTTCTCCGATCTGTCTTCATATCTGACATTCCTCATCCCTGGGAAGTTTTTCAGAAACCCCTCCACCATTCTCTGTAATGCATTCACATCCTTCCTAAAATGTGTCCCCTGCAACCGGACATAGTACTCCAGTTGAAGTCCAGTTTGTGTTGTATACAGATTCGACACCACCTCCGTCACCACTTTTGTACTCTGTGCTACTATTAATAAAGCCTATGATGTTGAATGCTTTATTAACTGCACTCTGTCCCTGTCCTATCAGCTTTCATGACTTATACACATAGTCGTACAGCACAGCATCAGACCCTTCAATCCAATTTATCCCTGCTAACCAGATATCCTAAATTAATCTAGTCCCATTTGCCAGCACTTGGCCCATCCTTTTAAATCCTTCCTATTCATCTCCCCATCCAGATGCCTTTTAAATGTTGTAATTGTACCAGCCTCCACTACTTTGTCTGTTAGCTCATCACACACACACACAATCTTTCCCCTCTCACCCTAAACCTCTGCCCTCTCCTTTTGGACACCCCTACACTGGGAAAAAGACCTTGGCTATTTATCCTACCCATGCTCCTTGTGATTTCATAAACCTCTATAAGGTCACCCCTCAGCCTCCGACGCTCCAGGGAAAACAGCTCCAGCCTGTTCAGCCTCTCCCGACAGCACAAACGCTCCAACTCTGGCACATTGTCCTTGGAAATCGTTTCTGCACCCTTTCAAGTTTGACAACACTCTCCCGAGAACAGGGCGGCCAGAATTGAATGCTATTCCAAAAGTGGCCTCGCCAATGTCCTGTGCAGCCGCAACATGACATCCCAACCACTATACTCAATGGAGACCAATAAAGGCAAGCATACCAAATGCCTTCTTCACTACTGAGGTCACAGTGGGTCATGCAGCATCCGTGGAGAGTGAGGAAGCTAAGGCTTTGAGTCTAGATGACTCTTCATCAGAGCTGAAGTGAAGTGTGGAGGGGGCAGCACTTATGCTAGTTTGAGGAAGAGGTGTATGTGGAATGGTGGGGGGCAAAAGGCATTGATACTTCAGATTCAGTGATGCTGCCTGACCTGCTGTGATCTCCAGCACATCTTGTTTCAGTACCGATTCCAGCATCTGCAGTAATTTGCTCCTACTTCTTCACCACCCTGTCTACCTGCGATTTCACCTTCAGGGAACTATGAACCTGCACCCCAAGGTCACTTTGCTCGGCAACACTCCCCTTGACACTACTGTTGAGGCTGATAGATGTGAGGTCCTGCCCTGGTTTGCCTTTCCAAAATGCAGCACCTCACATCTATCTAAATTAAACTCCATCTGCCACTGCTCAGCCCATCAGTCCGTTTGATCAAGGTACCATTGCATTCTGAGATTACCTCCTTCACTGTCCAATACACCACAATTTTGGAGCCATCTGCAAACTACGTTGTGGTGTCTGCACCTCTGTTCCAGGAAAACTTTGACCATCTGAGCCAGTGTTATCAGATCAGTACGACTGTGCTATTTTCTGGGTCTGTAGACTGTTAAGATGTCCTTGGATAGAGTGGTGTGCTCTTCCAATCAGATGTAAGAGGTTAGGGAGATTTCCCATGTTGCTGATTATGTCTGCAGGAAGTGTCTTTGGTTGTGAATCCTATCAGATCACATGGATCATTTGCAGCAGCAATGAGGAATTTCCAGGAGCGGGGGGGGGGGGGGGGGTGTGATGGTTGGCAGCTGCAGAAAGGGAGACAAACCATAAATACAGTCAGGTAGATGAGTTACCTCCAGGAGATGTAGGAGAAGGAGGAGGTATTGCGAGAGTCTCATGTAGCTATTCCCGTCTCAGGCATGCTATTTTGGATAATGTAGGGGGTGAGGGACTCTCAGGGGAATGAGGTTCAAACAGCCAGGTTTCTGGTACCGAGCCTGGCTCTAATGTAACAAGGGGTACATTAGGTTCCAAGCAATTGATTGTGATAGGGGACTCTCTAGTCAGAGGCACAGCCAGACATTTTGGCAGTCAACAATGAGACATCAGAATTGTGTTACTTCCCTGGTGCAAGGATTAAAGATGTCTCAGAGTGGGTGCAGAATATTCTGAAAGTGGAGAGGAACCAGCAGGAGATCATTGTACACCCTGGAACTAACAGCAGAGGAAAAGAAAAGGATGAGCTTCTGAGGAGAGAATTTAAAAAGTAGTCCTTGAGGGTAGTAATGTCTGAATTGCTCCCAGTGCCATGAGCTAGTGAGAGTCGGAATAGGATGATAGAGCAGATGAATGTGTGGCTGAGGAGCTGGTACAGGGGAGAAGGATTCACAGTTTTGGATCATTGGAATCTCCTCTGAGCTAGAAGTGACCTGTATAAGAAGGACGGATTGCATCTGAATTAGAAGAGGACAAATATACTAGTGGGGAGTTTTGCTAGAGCTGTGCAGGAGGATTTAAACTGGTTGGCAGGGGGAATGCTGGCA
Organism: Chiloscyllium plagiosum; assembly: GCF_037043375.1. Classification (NCBI taxonomy): domain Eukaryota; kingdom Metazoa; phylum Chordata; class Chondrichthyes; order Orectolobiformes; family Hemiscylliidae; genus Chiloscyllium; species Chiloscyllium plagiosum. The sequence continues at coordinate 101,303,888 of NW_028270147.1, read as the reverse complement.
TCCAGGGAGGCAGTGGGAAAACAGATCAGTCTGAGACAGGTGCATTTGGGAAAATGAGCAAGTTAGATACTCAGGGCAGGCAGGGACAAAGCAGAGAATGAGGTCAAGCTGATGAATTAAACTGCAATTATTTCAGTGTAAGAGGCCTAACGGGGAAGGTAGATGAACTCAGGCATGGTTGGGAACATGGGACTGAGGTATCATAGCAATTACAGAAATGTTGCTCAGGGATGGACAAGACTGGCAGCTTAATGTTCCAGGATATAGATGCTATCGGAGGTTCAGAAAAGGGGGGGCAAGAGGAGGGGGAGTGGTGTTTATGATTAGGGATAACATTACTGCTGTACTTAGGGAGTATATTGCGGGAATATGTCCAGGGAAGTTATTTGGGTGGAATTGATAAATGAGAAAGAGATGATAATCTTATTGGGATTGAACTATAGATACCCCCGTCCCAATAGTCAGCAGGAAATTGGGAGTCAAATTTGTAAGGCGATCTGTTATCTGCTGAACTGGAGGGGGACCAATATGTTGGTGGCTAGGTTTACTAATGCATCCACCGATATTATTTACTGTATCCGTTGCTCCCGATGCAGTCTCCTCTACATTGGGGAGACTGGGCGCCTCCTAGCAGAGCGCTTTACGGCAACACCCGCACCAATCAACCCCACCGCCCATGGCCCAACATTTCAACTCCCCCTCCCACTCTGCCGAGGTCATGGAGGTCCTGGGCCTCCTTCACCGCCGCTCCCTCACCACCAGACGCCTGGAGGAAGAACACCTCATCTTCCGCCTCGGAACACTTCAATCCCAGGGCATCAATGTGGACTTCAACAGTTTCCTCATTTCCCCTTCCCCCACCTCACCCCAGTTCCAAACTTCCAGCTCAGCACTGTCCCCATGACCTGTCCTACCTGCCTATCTCCTTTCTACCTGTCCACTCTACCCTCCTCCCTGACCTATCACCTCCATCCCCACCCCCATTCACCTATTGTACTCGATGCTACTTTCTCCCCAACCCCACTCTCCTCTCATTTATCTCTCCACCCTCCAGGCTTCCTGTCTGTAATCCTGATGAAGGGCTTTTGCCCGAAACGTTGCTTTTCCTGCTCCTCGGATGCTGCCTGAACTGCTGTGCTTTTCTGGCACCACTCTAATCTAGTGCTACATGGTAGGGTTTAAACTAGATTGGCAGGGAGGTGGGATCCTCAGCAGCAGGGAGGCAAGTACGAGGTTGGAAGGAGATACAGTAATCAGAAACAGTAAGTTGAAGAGACGGGTCAGGCTGGAACATGACAGGGAGCGAGGAAAGCCTGTTGGATTAAATTGCATGTATTTCAATGCAAGAGGGCTGACAGGTAAGGCCAATGAACTCAGGGCGTGGATAGGTACATGGGACTGGGATATTATAGCCACTACAGATACATGGCTCAGGGAGAGACAGGACTGGTAGCTTAATGTGCCAGGGTACAGGTGCTTTAGGCAGGACAGAGATGGTGGAAAGAGGGGAGGGGAAATTACATTTTTGATTAAGGTGAGTATCATGGCAGTAGTCAGAGATTAACTAACTGAAGGATCATCCAGTGAGGCTTTGTGGGTGGAGCTAAGAAATAAGAAGGGGATAGTGATGTCATTAGGGTTGTACTATAGGCCCCTAAATAGTCAATGGAAATTAGAGGTACAAATATGCTGAGAGAATTGCAGGAGCAATAGGGTCATCAGAGTAGGGAATTCTAATTTTCCTAACATAGACTGGGAGTGCCATAACGTTAAGGGCTTAGATGGGGTAGAATTTGTTAAGTGCATGCAGGAATGTTTCCTCAAGCAGTATATGAAGGATCCTACTCAGGAAGGGGCAAAACCTGACCTACTTTTGGGAAATAGGGCAGGAACAGGTGGCTAAGGTGACAGTGAGGGAGCACTTTGGGGCCAGTGACCATAGTTGTATTAATTTTAAAATGGTTCTAGAGAGGGACCAAACTGGCCCAAAGGTTCCATTTCTAAATTTGAGCAATGCAAATTTTTATGGAATTAGACAGGAGCTTGCAGAACGTGATTGTAATAGTTTGTTTTCAGGAAAAGGGACATCTGGCAAATGGGAGGCCTTCAAAGGTGTGATAGCTGGAGGTACGTTTCTGTGACGGTGGAAGGCAAGGTTGGCAGGAATAGGGGACCCTGATGACGAGGTATTGAAGCTTTGATCAGAAAAAAGAAGGTGGTGTGACCCAGGTACAGGCAGCTGGGTTCATGGGAATCCCTGGAGGTACATAGGGGATACAGGAGTTTACTGAAGCAGGAAATCAGGAGGGCGAAAAGGAGACACGAGATAGCCTTGGCTCAGAAGATTAGGGTGAATCTAAAGAGGTTCTTTAAGTATATTAAAGGAAAAAAGAATAACTAGAGGGGAAAATAGGACCCCTCAATGACCAAAGTGGACATGTATGTGTGGAATCACAGGAGATGGGTGAGATCCTCAATTAATATTTCTCCTCTGTATTTACCGTGAAGAAAGATATAAAGACTTTGGAACTTGAAGAAGTTAGTAATGATATTTTGGGGACAGTCTACATCAGAGTAGAGGAGGTGTTGGACATATTAGAATGTATGAACCAGATAAATCCAAGAACTCTGCAAGAAGGTAGAGAAAAAATAGCGGGGGCCCTGGCTGGTATTTTTGCGTCATCGTTAGCCACGGGTGAGGACCCGGAAGACTGGAGGGTAGCGAATGTTGCGCCTTTATTCAAGAAAAGCTGTAAAGAAAATCCTGGAAACTATAGAGCAGTAAGCTTAACATCTATGGGAGTTAAATTACTTGAGAAGATTCTGAGAGATAAGATTTACATGAATTTGGAAAGACAGGGTTTGATTAGGAGTAGTCAGCATGGCTTTGTGCTTGGGAGATCATGCCTCATAAATTTGTTAGAGTTTTTTGATGAAATGTCTAGGAAGGTTGACGAGGGCAGGGTGGCAGACGTAGTCTATATGGATTTCAGTAAGGCCTTTGAGAAGGTTCCTGATGGTAGGCTGCTCTGGAAGGTTAGATCGCATGGAGTCCAGGGGGAGCTGGCAAATTGGATACACAATTAACTTGATGGTAGGAAGCAGAGGGTAATAGCGAAAGGATGCTTGTCGGACTGGAGGCCTGTGACTAGTGGAGTGCCTCTGGTTGGCACTGGGCCCATTATTATTTATTATCTGTATCAATGATTTGGATGAGAATATACAAGGCATGGTTACTAAGTTTGCAGATGACACTAAAATAGGCAGCATCGTGGACAGTGAGGAAGGTTATCAGAAATTGCAGGCATGACCTTGGTCAGCTGGGGAAGGGGGCCGAGAAATGGCAAATGGGCTTTAATATTGATAAGTGTGAAATGTTGTATTTTGGAAAGTCAAATCAAAGTAGAAGTTTCATGGCGAATGGTGAGGGCCTGAAGGATTGTAGTGGAGCAGAGGGACCTTGGAGTTCAGGCGCACCATTCTCTGAAAGTGGAGTCACAGGTAGACAGGGCAGTGAAGAAGGCTTTTGGCACCCTGGCCTTCGTCAGTCAGGGCATTGAGTGTAGAAGTTGCACAGGACATTGGTGAGGCCGCATTTGGAGTATTGTGTTCAGTTTTGTTCTCCTTGCTAGAGGAAGGATGTGATTAAACAGGAAATTGTTCAGAAGAAATTTATGATGATTGATTCAACAGTCTGCGTTATAGGGAGAGGTTGGACAAGCTTGAACTTTTTAATTTAGAGCATAGGAGACTGAGGTGGGGGGGGGGGATCTTATAGAAGCGTATAAGATCATGAGAGGCATGGATAGGGTGAATGCACTCAATCTTTTTCCCAGGGTTGGGGAATCGAGGACTAGTGGGCATTCCCCCCTCAAGGTGAGAGGGGAAAGAATAAAAGGAACCTAAGGGGTAACTTTTTCACACAGAAAAAGTGGAACGAGCTGCCAGTGGAAGTGTCCATTAACAACATTGAAAAGACATTCGGATAAATACATGGATAGGAAAGGATTAAAAGGATGTCAGCCAAGTGCAGGGAAATGGGGTTAGCGTGGATGGACATTTTGGTCGGTATGGACCTGTCTCTGTGCTGTAGGACTCTATGACTCTCTAATAGGGTAGTAATGGTAGGGGATTTTAATTTCCAAACATAAACTGGGATTACAATAGTGTTAAGGGCTTGGATGAAGAAGAATTTGTTAAGTGAGTACAAGACAATTTTCTGATTCAGTATGTGGATGTACCTACTAGAGAAGGTGCAAACCTTAACCTACCCTTGGGAAATAAGGCAGGGCAGGTGACTGAGGTGTCAGTGGGGGAGCACTTTGGGGCCAGCGACCATAATTCTATTAGTTTTAAAATAGCGATGGAAGGAAATAGACCTGAAAGTTGAAGTTCTACGTTGGAGGCAGCTAATTGTGAAGGTAGTGGGCAAGAGTTGATTGGGGCAGATAGATGCAGGAAAAGGGAAGGCTGGAAAATAGGAACCCTTCAGAAATGAGCTAACGGGAGTCCACAGACAATATGTTCCTGTGAGAGTGAAGGACAAGGCTGGTAGGCGTAGGGAATGCTGGATGACTAGAGAAGGAAAGAAAAAGAAGGAAAAGTAGCGAGGTCAGAAATAAGGTTTCAAGGTCGCAAGCAAGCGGTTGGTTTGAAGTGTACACAGTTAAAAATCACACAACACCAGGTTATAGTCCAACAGGTTTATTTGGAAGCACTAGCTTTCGGAGCGCTGCTTGTTTGTTAACAATCCAGGTCTTTTTCAATATATAATTTCAGTTACATCACACTGTAAACTTTTGCTATAAATTCTGTGTCTTACAATTTTATTCTTAATAACCTTTCCTGCCATTCCTGAAGAAGGGCCTGTGCCCGAAACGTCGAATCTCCTGTTCCCTGGATGCTGCCTGACCTGCTGTGCTGTTCCAGCAATAAAGTTTCAACACTATTCTTAATAACCACCTGGTGAAGGAGCGTCGCTCCGAAAGCTAGTGTGCTTCCAAGTAAACCTGTTGGACTATAACCTGGTGTTGTGTACGCCCCAGTCCAACACTGACATCTCCAAATCATGGTTTGAAGTGTGTCTACTTCAATGCCAGGAGCATCCGGAATAATGTGGGTGAACTTGCAGCATGGGACTTCAATGCTGTGACCATTTCAGAGACATGGATAGAGCAGGGACAGGAATGATTGTTGCAGGTTCCAGGATTTAGATGTTTCAGTAAGAAAGTAAGAACACAGAAGATGGTAAAAAGTGTGTGTGGGGAGGGGGGGGCGGGGGGGGTGGTTGTAGCATTGTCAGTCAAAGACAGTATTATGGTGGCAGAAAGGACTTTTGAGGATTCATCTACTGAGGTAGTACGGGCTGAGGTTAGAAACAGGGAAGGAGTGGTCACCCTGTTGGGAGTTTTCTCCAGGCCCCCAAATAGTTCTGAGATGTAGAGCAAAGGATAGCAAAGATGATTCTCGATTGAGCGAGAGTGACAGGGTAGTTGTTATGGGGGACTTTAACTTTTCAAATATTGACCGAGAGTACAATAGTTCAAATACTTTAGGTGGGTCAGTTTTTGTTTGATGTGTACAGGAGGGCTTCCTGACACAGTACGTAGACAGGCCAACAAGGGGCGAGGCGACATTGGATTTGGTACTGGGTAATGAACCAGGCCAGGTGTTAGATTTGGAGGTAGGTGAGCACTTTGGTGATAGTGACCACAATTCGGTTATGTTTACTTTAGCGATGGAAAGGGATCGGTAGATACTGCAGGACAAGAGTTATAGCTGGGGGAAAGGTAATTATGATGCAATTAGGCAAGATTTAGGATGCATAGGATGGGGAAGGAAACTGCAGGGGATGGGCACAATTGAAATGTGGAACTTGTTCAAGGAACAGCTACTGCGTATCCTTGATAAGTAAGGACTGAAAGGGAGAGTTAAGAAGAGCCAGGAGGGGACATGCAAAGTCATTGGCTGATAGAATTATGGAAAACCCTAAAGCTTTTTATAGCTATATCAGGAATAAAAGAATCACTAGAGTGAGATTTAGGTCAGTCAAGGATAGAAGTGAGAAGTTGTGCATGGAGTCAGAGGAGATGGGGAAGCAGTAAATGAATATTTTTTTGGAGAAAGTGAGGTCTGCAGATGCTGGAGATCAGTAGCTGAAAAATGTGTTGCTGGAAAAGCGCAGCAGGTCAGGCAGCATCCAAGGAGCAGGAGAATCGACGTTTCGGGCATGAGCCCTTCTTCAGGAATGAGGAAGGTGTGCCATGAATATGTTTGTCAGTATTAACACTGGAAAACGACAATGTTGTTGAGGAGAATACTGAGGTCCAGGCTACTAGACTGATGGGATTGGGGTTCACAAGGAGGAGGTGTCAGCAATTCGGGAAAGTGTGAAAATAGAAAGTCCTCTGGGCCGGATGGGCTTTATTCTAGGATTCTCTGGGAAGCCAGGGAGGAGATTGTAGAGCGTTTGGCTTTGATCTTTATGTCGTCATTGTCTACAGGTATAGTACCAGAAGGCTGGAGGATAGCAAATGTCCTTTTGTTTGAGAAGGGGAGGAGAGACAACCCTGGTAATTATAGACCAGTGAGCCTTACTTCGGTTGTGGGCAAAGTGTTGGAAACTGTTGTAAGAGATAGGATTTATAATCATCTAAAAAGGAATAAGTTGCTTAGGGATAGTCAACATGGTTTTGTGAAGGGTAGGTCTTGCTTCACAAACTTTATTGAGTTCTTTGAGAAGGTGACCAAACAGGTGGATGAGGGTAAAGTGGTTGATGCAGTGTATATGGATTTCAGTAAAGACAGTAGGCTACTGCACAAAATACAGAGGCATGGGATTGAGGGTGATTTAGCATTTTAGATCAGAAATTGGTTAGTTGAAAGAAGACAGGGGGTGGTGGTTGATGGGAAATGTTCATCATGGAGTTCAGTTACTAGTGGCGTGCCACAAGGATTGTTTTGGGGCCACTGCTGTTTGTCATTTTTATAAATGACATGATTGAGGGCAAAGAAGGATGGACTAGTAAATTTGTAGATGACACTAAGGTAGGTAGTCAGTGCCAAAGGTTGTTGTCAGTTACAGAGAGACATAGATAAGCTGCAGAGCTGGGCTGAGATGTGGCAAATGGAGTTTAATGCGGAAAAGTGTGAGATGATTCACTTTGGAAGGAGCAACAGAAATAAAGATTACTGGGCTAGTGGTAAGATTCTTGGTGGTGTAGATGAGTAGAGAGATCTCGGTGTCCATGTACATTGATCCCTGAAAGTTGCCACCCAGGTTGATAGGGTCATTAAGAAGGCATACAGTGTGTTAGCTTTTATTAATAGAGGGATTGAGTTTCAGAGCCATGAGGTCATGCTGCAGCTGTACAAAACTCTGGTGCAGCCGCAATAGGAGTCTTGCGTACAGTTCTGGTCACTGCATTATAGGAAGGATATGGAAGCTTTGGAAAGGGTTCAGAGGAGATTTGCTAGGATGTTGCCTGGTATGGAGGGAAGGTCTTACGAGGAATGGCTGAGGGACTTGAGGCTGTTTTTGTTAGAGAGAAGATTGAGAGGTGACTTAATTGAGACATATATGATAATCAGAGGGTGGAAGGGAGAGCCTTTTTCTTCAAATGGTGATGACTAGCACAAGGGGACATAGCTTTAAATTAAGGGGTGATAGATATAGGACAGGTGTCAGAGGTAGCGTCTTTACTCAGACAGTAGTAGGGGCGTGGAACGCACTGCCTGCAACAGTAGTAGACTCACCAACTTTAAGGGCATTTAAATGGTCATTCGATAGGCATATGGATGATAATGGAATAGTGTAGGTTAGATGGGCTTCAGATTGGTTCCACAGGTCGGTGCAACATTGAGGGCCAAAGGGCCTGTACTGCGCTACAATGTTCTATGTTCTGTGAAGTATATATCAGCTATAGACAGCAGGGATCAAGTAAATCCCTAGAAGGGTACAGATGCAGTAGAAATATACTTAAGAGGGAAATCAGAAGGGCAAAAAGGGGACATGAGATAGCTTTGGCAAATATGGTTTGGAGAATCCAAAGGGATTCTACAAATACGTTAAGGACAGAAGGGTGACTAGGGAGAAAATAAGGCCCCTCAAAGATCAGCAAGACGGCCTTTGTGTGGAACTGCAGGAGATGGGGGAGATACTGAAAAAGTACTTTGCATCAGTATTTACTGTGGAGAAGGACGTGGAAGATAGTGTGGGGAAATAAATAGCAACATCTTGAAAAATGTCCATGTTACAGAGGAGGAGATGCTGAATGTCTTAAAACACATAAAGGTGGATAAATCTGTGGGACATGATCAGGTGTATCCCAGAACTCTATGGGAAGCTCGGGATCTGATTGCTGGGCCCTTTGCTGAGGTATGTGTATCCTTGATAGCTACAGGTGAGGTGCTGGAGGACTGGAGGTTAGAGACAAAAAAAACTGTAGATGCTGGAATCCGAAGTAGGCAAGCAGGAAGCTGGAAGGGCCCAGCAAGCCAGGCAGCAAGTCACCTTCGCCACTCCTTGGTTTGCACCACATCCCCCCACCAAACCCCGCCGAACCATTGGTACCTTTCCCTGCAAACGTAAAAGATGCAAAACCTGCCAGCACACCTCCTCCCTCACGTCCATCCAGGGCCCCAAACAGCCCTTCCAGGTGAGACAGAGGTTCACCTACCTCTCCTCCAACCTAGATTACTGTATCCTGTGCTCCAAATGTGGTATTCTTTACATCGGGGAGGCCAAACATAACATCAGGGCACATTTCACCGAGCTTCTCAGCCAGGCCCATAAGGGCAAGCCTGACCTCCCAGTCACCATCCATTTCAATTCCCTTTCCCACCCCCTCTCTGACATGTCCATCCTTGGTCTCATCCATTGCCACAGTGAATCAGATCATACATTGGAAGAACATCTTCCACCTGGACAGCCCACAGCCCAGAGGACTCAACATTGAGTTCTCCAACTTCAAACAACCTTCCCACCCACCCATCCCCATTTCCCATTCCAGCTATCAACATGATTCATTCCTCCTATTGATCTGCTTACCACCTGTATTTGCCTATCACAACCTCATCACTCTGCCCCCCTCCCCACCCAGAACCCTTCCCACCGTTCAGTTTAGCTGTAGCTCCCCCCTACCCCTACATCCATTCCTGAAGAAGGGTTACTCCAAAAATGTCAACTTCTTCACCTCCTATTGCTGCCTGACTTGCTGTGCTCTTCCAGCCTCCTGTTTGTCTACAGAATACTGGAGGTTATCTAACGTGGTTCCACTATTTCGGAAGTTGGTAAGGAAAAGCCAGGAGACTATAGAGCATGAGCCCAATGTCAGTGGTAGGCAAGTTGTTGGAGAGGATCCTGACGAACAGGATTTACTGTATTTGGAAAGGCAAGGACTGATTATGGATAGTCAACATGGCTTTGTGCATGGGAAATCATGTCTCATTAACTAGATTGAGTTTTTTGAAGAATTAACAAAGAGGATTGATGAGGACAGAGCGGTGGGCATGATCCATCTGGACTTCAGTAAGGCGTTCTACAAGGTTCCTCGTGGTAGACTGGTTAGCAAGGTTGGGTCACATGGAATACAGGGAAAATTAGCCATTGGGTTACAGACATGACTCAAAGGTAGTAGAGATAGGCTGGTAGTGGAGGGTTGCTTTTCAGACTGGAGCTGAAAATGTGTTGCTGGAAAAGCGCAGCAGGTCAGGCAGCATCCAAGGCACAGGAGAATCGACGTGTCGGGCATAAGCCATTTCAGACTGGAGGCCTGTGACCAGTGGTGCGCCGCAAGGATTGATGCTGGATCCACTGCTTTTTGTTGTACAAGTGATGTGGATGTGAACATGGGAGGTATGGCTAGTAAGTTTGGAGGTATAGTGGACAGCGAAGAAGGTTACCTCAGAGTACAAGGGGATCTTGATCAGATGGGTCAAGGAGTGGCAGATGGAGTTTGATTTAGATAAATGTGAGGTGCTGCATTTTGGAACGGCAAACCAGGGCAGGACTTATACACTTAATATTAAGGTCCTGGGAAGTGTTGCTGAACAAAGAGACCTTGGAGCGCAGGTTCATAGTTCCTTGAAAGTGGAGTCACAGATAGATAGGATAGTGAAGAAGACGTTTGGGTATGCTTTCCTTTATTGCTCATTGCATTGTATATAAGAGTTGGGAGGTCATGTTGCGGCTGTACAGGACATTGGTTAGGCCACTTTTAGAATACTGCATTCAATTCTGGTCTCCCTGCTGTAGGAAGGATATTGTGAAACTTGAAAGGGTTCAGAAGAGATTTACAAGGATGTTGCCAGGATTGGAGGGTTTGAGCTATCGGAAGAGGCTGAATAGGCTGTGGCTATTTTCTCTGGAGCATTGGAGGTTGAGGGGTGATCTTATAGAGGTTTATAAAAGTATGAGGGGCATTGAATAAGGTGAACAGCCAAGGTCTTTTCCCTAGGGTGGGGGAGTCCAAAGGTAGAAGGCATAGGTTTAAGGTGAGAGGGGGAAGATTTAAAAGGGACCTAAGGGGCAACGTTTTCACACAGAGGGTGGTGCATGTATGGAATGAGAGGTGGTAGTGGAGACTGATACCATTACAACACGTAAAAAGCATCTGGATGGGTATAAGAATTGAAAGGGTTCAGGGGGATATGGGCCAAATGCTGGCAAATGGGGCTAGATTAATTTAGGATATCTGGTCAGCATAGACAAGTTGGACCGAAGGGTTTGTGTTTTTATGCTGTACATGACTGTATGACTCTATATGCCTCTTTTTACTATCCTACTCATGGGCTTTGCTGACTTCAAGGATCTGTGAATAATTACCCCAAGATCCCTCTGCTTCTCTGAGCTACCCAGGGCCCTGCCATTCATTAAATATTCCCTCATCTTGTTCCTTCTTCCAAAATGCCTCATCTTGCACTCATCAGGGACTATCTGCCCTCATCTGCCACTGGTCAGCCCATCTGTCTCTTGCTGTAACCTACAACTGGCTTCTACAGTGTTAACCACCCAGTAAACCTTGGTGTCAGCTGGAAGCCTCCTGACAAAAATGGATCATCGATCACTTCGGGCAGAGAGAGAGATCACAGCTCGCTTGTCACCCCCCAGTCAATGCTTCTAGTCCAAAAGCAGTGAGAGTGCAGTGTGTTTTCATTCTGCGAGTGTTGTGTTAGATGTTCCCATTTGATGGGGAGATGACACCAAATTGCCGAAATAATTGAGAAGGTTATGGCAGGTGGTGGGGACGTCCTGGATTTAGGCACCATTTCAGAACGGGGGTGACCTTGCCTGTTGCTGTTTGTTTGGTATCCTCTGTGGTTGCCAAGTCTGCCGAATTTCCCCTGGAGCACACAGGAATTAAAAGATTCCTCGCCCCAGACAATGCAGGAAAAAGGGAAACAAATCATCTGGCTACGAAATTAAAGTAGTGTTTGTTTTGCATTTTCTCACAATTTCTTTTTGTTTGCAAAAAAAAGCTACTGGAGGTAGAATCAAAAAGATGGCTCGGCGACCAGTCATGAATTGTCCAATCATGTCAAGATGGGTCTCCTTCCAATGAGCAATGTGAAGGTGGCTCAGTCACACGATGGACCGGCTGGGCAGCCAATGGGCAAGAGTCTGTGGGCAGCTTCTGTGCTGTAACGTCCAGGAGTGCACCCAGTCAGAGTTGGCAACTTCAACGGGCTACCTTAAACAACTCGCTTTCCATCCTCAGTGGGAGGAAGGTGCAGCGAATGGAGGAACGGGGGGAGGGGGAGGTTGTGTAAGGGGAAGGGGGCATCAGGGTGGTGGGAGGGTGTGGGGGAACATTGCAGCACACACACGCACCCCACACACCCATCACTATGACTGGAGCTGCTGTGAAGAGTGTAACTAGGTTCCAGTCCCTCTAATCTCTGGAAAGGAGGCCTTACTGGATGTGGCTGTGACTTGTTATCCCCTGTCCTTTATAGAGGCTGGTATTGATGAACATGCCTGTGAGTGAAGACAAGACTGTTCATTTCACTTCTACCCTCATGGGCCTAATCAGGACAGCACTTCACATCAAGCTTGCGAAAGGTAAGAGGGATCTCGAGTGTTGGTGCCACACCAAACAGGACACATACTTTCTCTTTTGGGACCTGATTAAAACCACTGGCTCCCACTTCTGTAGTGTCTTCATTGTAGTAAAAGATGCCAAGATGTCTCACAGGAGTGATCACCACACAAAATGTGGCCTGAGCAACATATCAGAGGAACTGACCTTCGTTAATAAGGTAGGTTTTAAGGACTGTCTTGTTTAAGAAGAGAGACAGCCAGACAGAAAGCTAACTATCCAGGAAATTATGACAGCCTTCCTGTCATATTACTTGGCACATTCATAATCTGTCATAAGAGAGATACTGAGCTCGGTCTCCAGCTCTAAGGAAGACAATTGTACACAAATAATGCATCTCACCACCCTCCCTCACTCAGGGAGAGATGTGTACGCAGACTGCTGTCTTTCAGCTCCCCGTCTGTCTCTCAGGGAGCTATCTGTACATAGAACATAGAAGAATACAGCGCAGTACAGGCCCTTCGGCCCTCGATGTTGCACCGATCCAAGCCCACCTAACCTACACTAGCCCACTATCCTCCATATGCCTATCCAATGCCCGCTTAAATGCCCATAAAGAGGGAGAGTCCACCACTGCTACTGGCAGGGCATTCCATGAACTCATGACTCGCTGAGTAAAGAATCTACCCCTAACATCTGTCCTATACCTACCACCCCTTAATTTAAAGCTATGCCCCCTTGTAATAGCTGACTCCATACGTGGAAAAAGATTCTCACTGTCGACCCTATCTAAACCCCTAATCATCTTGTACACCTCTATCAAGTCACCCCTAAACCTTGTTTTCTCCAATGAAAACAACCCCAAGTGCCTCAGCCTTTCCTCATACGATCTTCCTACCATACCAGGCAACATCCTGGTAAACCTCCTCTGCACCCGTTCCAGTGCCTCCACATCCTTCCTATAGTATGGCGACCAAAACTGCACACAATACACCAGATGCGGCCGCACCAGAGTCTTATACAACTGCAACATGACCTCAGGACTCCGGAACTCAATTCCTCTACCAGTAAAAGCCAGTACGCCATATGCCTTCTTCACTGCACTATTTACCTGGGTGGCAACTTTCAAAGATCTGTGTACATGGACACCAAGATCCCTCTGCTCATCCACACTACCAAGTATCAGACCATTAGCCCAGTACCCCGTCTTCTTGTTACTCTTACCAAAGTGAATCACCTCACACTTACCTACATTGAACTCCATTTGCCACCTTTCTGCCCAGCTCTGCAACTTATCTATATCCCGCTGTAACCTGACACATCCTTCCTCACTGTCAACAACTCCACCGACTTTCGTATCATCCGCAAACTTGCTCACCCAACCTTCTAGCCCCTCCTCCAGGTCATTTATAAAAATGACAAACAGCAATGGTCCCAAAACAGATCCTTGCGGAACACCGCTAGTAACTGTGGTGTAACATGGAGATACTGAGCTAGTAACATGGACTGGTGTCTCTCAGTCCTCGCTCCTCTCTCTCTCGCTCTGTCTCTCAGGGAGATATCTGTACACTGTGAGCTGTCTTTGTAGGGTTGGGTTACTTTGAGATACACATTATAATGCTGTTCTTGAATAAACCCGTCTTTCAGGTGGAGCTGATAAGCAGCAGTTAGATGCAGAGTTACGAAAGGAGATTATGACTATTTGGCCTCATCTCCCTCAGAAGACCTTAGACCTCCTGGTTCCAATCCACATGCGTAAGTGAAACATCGCTTTTCCTAGACCATAACTTTCTTAAATGCATCTGAAAAGCTCATTTAAAATTCCATGGAATTTCATTGAACATCTATAGTGTGGAAACAGGCCGTTCAGCCCAACAAGTCCACACTGATTCTCCAAAGTGCTGCAAAAATGACCCCTTTATGATGAGTCTCCTCTCCTGATCTCAAACTCCTTGATCCAGCCTGATGCTCTTCCGACCTTGGAATCCATAAGGCACTCCAGATTTCATCCCTTCTCCTGCCCATGGCTTTGGCTGACAGTTTCAACAATTACCAGATATTGGGCTACAGATCTGCCTTGAGTAGCTCACTTATAGACTAAGTGACCGATGAATGTTCCCTGCTCAATATAATATGGCAGTGATTTTATAATTTACCTCTGATTTCTCAGTCTTAAATTCTCTTTTAATTTTTAAAATTATATCATTGTGGAAGGACTGTTACTCCAAACTTTTTACTACTTTATTTTTCTAAATTTTTTTTCCTAAGAACTTGTGCTGAAGAATCTGTACCTAGGTACCTTGTACCTAAGATGGCGCCATATGCAGCGACTTGTAAAACTTTTCAGTGTACTCGTGTGAGTACATGTGACGATAGACCTAATTCAATTCAATTACAGTGTGTATGTGTATGAGAAACCTCAGGAGTAACCCAGCCCCTTTCTCTTCTCCAGCCACTGACCTTACAATCGGGAAAATCTATGCGGCCATGATGATCATGGATTACTACAAGCAGAGTAAAACCAAAAAATACCAACAGCTACAGGAGGAGCAGGTACTGCACCAACAGCCAACTGGTCCTAACTGCAGCACGGATTCTGAGGGGTCACATCGGGTAGGGATTGGTGATGGAGATTGGCAATGTGGTTTGAACTGGAATGGGTTTGGGGGCGGTTGGGAATGGGGCCAAGAATGGGAGTTACATTTTGTAGCATTTCTATACCACAAGAGAATATATAGGATATATCATACATTACTTATATTGAACATACAGAGAGTTGTGAATTCAGCCCAATCCTTCACGCAAGATAGCTATCAGAAAAGATTTACAAGGATGTTGTCAGGGTTGGAGGGTTTGAGCTATAGGGAGAAGCTGAACAGGCTGGGGCTGTTTTCCCTGGAGCGTTGGAGGCCGAGGAGTGACCTGATAGAGGTTTACAAAATTATGAGGGGCGTGGATAGGATAAATAGACAAGGTCTTTTCCCTGGGGTCGGGGAGTCCAGAACGAGAGGGCATAGGTTTAGGGTGAGAGGGGAAAGATATAAAAGAGACCTAAGTGGCAACTTTTTCACACAGAGGGTGGTACGTGTATGGAATGAGCTGCCAGAGGATGTGGTGGAGGTTGGTACAATTGCAACATTTAAGAGGCATCTGGATGGGTGTATGAATAGGAAGGGTTTGGAGGGATATGGGCCGGGTGCTGGCAGGTGGGACTAGATTGGGTTGGGATATCTGGTCGGCATGGACAGGTTGGACCGAAGGGTCTGTTTCCGTGCTGTACATCTCTATGACTCTCTACCTTTATCTATACTTTCCGCTGCCTCAGGAAGGCAGCCGACATCATCAAAGACCTCTCCCATCCCGGTTATAATCCCTTCCAAGCTCTTCTGACAGGCAGAAGAAACAAAGCTTAAACAAACACACCAACACATTCAAGAACAGCATCTTCCCCACTCTGATTAGACTTCTGAATGGACCTCTCAAATTTTAAACTTAATATTGATCTCGGACTTTGTGCACCTTCTCTGCCGCTGTAACACTAACGTGGGTAAACACTGGACACTAACGTGGGTTAACACTGGACACTAACGTGGGTAAACACTGGACACTAACGTGGGTTAACACTGGACACTAACGTGGGTTAACACTGGACACTAACGTGGGTTAACACTGTACACTAACGTGGGTTAACACTGTACACTAACGTGGGTTAACACTGGACACTAACATGGGTAAACACTGGACACTAACATGGGTTAACACTGTACACTAACGTGGGTTAACCCTGTACACTAACATGGGTTAACACTGTACACTAACGTGGGTTAACACTGGACACTAACGTGGGTTAACACTGTACACTAACGTGGGTTAACACTGGACACTAACGTGGGTTAACCCTGTACACTAACATGGGTTAACACTGGACACTAACGTGGGTTAACACTGGACACTAACGTGAGTTAACACTGGACACTAACATGGGTTAACACTGGACACTAACGTGGGTAAACACTGGACACTAACATGGGTTAACACTGGACACTAACATGGGTTAACACTGGACACTAACGTGAGTTAACACTGTACACTAACGTGGGTTAACACTGGACACTAACGTGGGTTAACACTGGACACTAACGTGGGTTAACATTGGACACTAACATGGGTTAACACTGGACACTAACATGGGTTAACACTGGACACTAACGTGGGTTAACACTGTACACTAACGTGGGTTAACACTGGACACTAACGTGGGTTAACACTGGACACTAACATGGGTTAACACTGTACACTAACGTGGGTTAACATTGGACACTAACGTGGGTTAACACTGGACACTAACATGGGTTAACACTGGACACTAACGTGGGTTAACACTGGACACTAACGTGGGTTAACACTGTACACTAACGTGGGTTAACACTGGACACTAACATGGGTTAACACTGGACACTAACATGGGTTAACACTGGACACTAACGTGGGTTAACACTGGACACTAACGTGGGTTAACACTGTACACTAACATGGGTTAACACTGGACACTAACGTGGGTTAACACTGTACACTAACGTGGGTTAACACTGTACACTAACGTGGGTTAACACTGTACACTAACGTGGGTTAACACTGGACACTAACGTGGGTTAACACTGTACACTAACGTGGGTTAACACTGGACACTAACGTGGGTTAACACTGTACACTAACGTGGGTTAACACTGGACACTAACGTGGGTTAACACTGGACACTAACGTGGGTTAACATTGGACACTAACGTGGGTTAACACTGTACACTAACGTGGGTTAACATTGGACACTAACGTGGGTTAACACTGGACACTAACGTGGGTTAACATTGGACACTAACGTGGGTTAACACTGTACACTAACGTGGGTTAACACTGGACACTAACGTGGGTTAACACTGTACACTAACATGGGTTAACACTGGACACTAACATGGGTTAACACTGGACACTAACGTGGGTTAACACTGGACACTAACATGGGTTAACACTGGACACTAACGTGGGTTAACACTGTACACTAACGTGGGTTAACACTGGACACTAACGTGGGTTAACACTGTACACTAACGTGGGTTAACACTGGACACTAACATGGGTTAACACTGGACACTAACGTGGGTTAACACTGGACACTAACGTGGGTTAACACTGTACACTAACGTGGGTTACACTGTGTAACACTGTACACTAACGTGGGTTAACACTGGACACTAACGTGGGTTAACACTGTACACTAACGTGGGTTAACACTGGACACTAACGTGGGTTAACACTGGACACTAACGTGGGTTAACACTGGACACTAACATGGGTTAACACTGGACACTAACGTGGGTTAACACTGGACACTAACGTGGGTTAACACTGTACACTAACGTGGGTTAACACTGGACACTAACGTGGGTTAACACTGTACACTAACGTGGGTTAACACAGTACACTAACGTGGGTTAACACTGGACAGTAACGTGGGTTAACACTGTACACTAACGTGGGTTAACACTGGACACTAACGTGGGTTAACACTGTACACTAACGTGGGTTAACACTGGACACTAACATGGGTTAACACTGTACACTAACATGGGTTAACACTGGACACTAACGTGGGTTAACACTGTACACTAACATGGGTTAACACTGTACACTAACGTGGGTTAACACTGTACACTAACATGGGTTAACACTGTACACTAACGTGGGTTAACACTGGACACTAACGTGGGTTAACACTGTACACTAACGTGGGTTAACACTGGACACTAACGTGGGTTAACACTGGACACTAACGTGGGTTAACACTGTACACTAACGTGGGTTAACACTGGACACTAACGTGGGTTAACACTGGACACTAACGTGGGTTAACACTGTACACTAACGTGGGTTAACACTGGACACTAACGTGGGTTAACACTGTACACTAACGTGGGTTAACACTGGACACTAACGTGGGTTAACACTGTACACTAACGTGGGTTAACACTGTACACTAACATGGGTTAACACTGTACACTAATGTGGGTTAACACTGGACACTAACGTGGGTTAACACTGTACACTAACGTGGGTTAACACTGGACACTAACGTGGGTTAACACTGTACACTAACGTGGGTTAACACTGTACACTAACGTGGGTTAACACTGGACACTAACGTGGGTTAACACTGTACACTAACGTGGGTTAACACTGGACACTAACGTGGGTTAACACTGTACACTAACGTGGGTTAACACTGGACACTACCGTGGGTTAACACTGTACACTAACGTGGGTTAACACTGGACACTAACGTGGGTTAACACTGTACACTAACGTGGGTTAACACTGGACACTAACGTGGGTTAACACTGTACACTAACGTGGGTTAACACTGGACACTAACATGGGTTAACACTGGACACTAACGTGGGTTAACACTGTACACTAACGTGGGTTAACACTGGACACTAACGTGGGTTAACACTGTACACTAACGTGGGTTAACACTGGACACTAACGTGGGTTAACACTGTACACTAACATGGGTTAACACTGTACACTAACATGGGTTAACACTGGACACTAACATGGGTTAACACTGGACACTAACGTGGGTTAACACTGGACACTAACGTGGGTTAACACTGTACACTAACGTGGGTTAACACTGGACACTAACGTGGGTTAACACTGTACACTAACGTGGGTTAACACTGGACACTAACGTGGGTTAACACTGTACACTAACGTGGGTTAACACTGTACACTAACATGGGTTAACACTGGACACTAACGTGGGTTAACACTGTACACTAACGTGGGTTAACACTGGACACTAACGTGGGTTAACACTGTACACTAACGTGGGTTAACACTGTACACTAACGTGGGTTAACACTGGACACTAACGTGGGTTAACACTGTACACTAACATGGGTTAACACTGTACACTAACGTGGGTTAACACTGGACACTAACGTGGGTTAACACTGTACACTAACGTGGGTTAACACTGGACACTAACGTGGGTTAACACTGTACACTAACATGGGTTAACACTGTACACTAACGTGGGTTAACACTGTACACTAACATGGGTTAACACTGGACACTAACGTGGGTTAACACTGGACACTAACGTGGGTTAACACTGTACACTAACGTGGGTTAACACTGGACACTAACGTGGGTTAACATTGGACACTAACGTGGGTTAACACTGTACACTAACGTGGGTTAACACTGGACACTAACGTGGGTTAACACTGTACACTAACGTGGGTTAACACGGGACACTAACGTGGGTTAACACTGTACACTAACATGGGTTAACACTGTACACTAACGTGGGTTAACACTGGACACTAACGTGGGTTAACACTGTACACTAACGTGGGTTAACACTGGACACTAACGTGGGTTAACACTGGACACTAACGTGGGTTAACACTGTACACTAACATGGGTTAACACTGGACACTAACGTGGGTTAACACTGGACACTAACGTGGGTTAACATTGGACACTAACGTGGGTTAACACTGTACACTAACGTGGGTTAACACTGGACACTAACGTGGGTTAACACTGGACACTAACATGGGTTAACACTGGACACTAACGTGGGTTAACACTGTACACTAACGTGGGTTAACACTGGACACTAACGTGGGTTAACACTGGACACTAACGTGGGTTAACACTGGACACTAACATGGGTTAACACTGTACACTAACATGGGTTAACACTGGACACTAACATGGGTTAACATTGGACACTAACGTGGGTTAACACTGGACACTAACGTGGGTTAACACTGGACACTATCGTGGGTTAACACTGGACACTAACGTGGGTTAACACTGTACACTAACGTGGGTTAACACAGTACACTAACGTGGGTTAACACTGGACACTAACGTGGGTTAACACTGTACACTAACGTGGGTTAACACAGTACACTAACGTGGGTTAACACTGGACACTAACGTGGGTTAACACTGTACACTAACATGGGTTAACACTGTACACTAACGTGGGTTAACACTGGACACTAACGTGGGTTAACACTGTACACTAACGTGGGTTAACACAGTACACTAACGTGGGTTAACACTGGACACTAACGTGGGTTAACACTGTACACTAACGTGGGTTAACACTGGACACTAACGTGGGTTAACACTGTACACTAACATGGGTTAACACTGTACACTAACGTGGGTTAACACTGTACACTAACATGGGTTAACACTGGACACTAACGTGGGTTAACACTGGACACTAACGTGGGTTAACACTGTACACTAACGTGGGTTAACACTGGACACTAACGTGGGTTAACATTGGACACTAACGTGGGTTAACACTGTACACTAACGTGGGTTAACACTGGACACTAACGTGGGTTAACACTGTACACTAACGTGGGTTAACACGGGACACTAACGTGGGTTAACACTGTACACTAACATGGGTTAACACTGGACACTAACATGGGTTAACACTGGACACTAACGTGGGTTAACACTGTACACTAACGTGAGTTAACACTGTACACTAACGTGGGTTAACACTGGACACTAACGTGGGTTAACACTGGACACTAACGTGGGTTAACACTGTACACTAACGTGGGTTAACACTGTACACTAACATGGGTTAACACTGGACACTAACGTGGGTTAACATTGGACACTAACGTGGGTTAACACTGTACACTAACGTGGGTTAACACTGGACACTAACGTGGGTTAACACTGTACACTAACGTGGGTTAACACGGGACACTAACGTGGGTTAACACTGTACACTAACATGGGTTAACACTGGACACTAACATGGGTTAACACTGGACACTAACGTGGGTTAACACTGTACACTAACGTGAGTTAACACTGTACACTAACGTGGGTTAACACTGGACACTAACGTGGGTTAACACTGGACACTAACGTGGGTTAACACTGTACACTAACGTGGGTTAACACTGTACACTAACATGGGTTAACACTGGACACTAACGTGGGTTAACACTGTACACTAACATGGGTTAACACTGTACACTAACGTGGGTTAACACTGGACACTAACATGGGTTAACACTGTACACTAACGTGGGTTAACACTGTACACTAACGTGGGTTAACACTGGACACTAACGTGGGTTAACACTGTACACTAACATGGGTTAACACTGTACACTAACGTGGGTTAACACTGGACACTAACATGGGTTAACACTGGACACTAACGTGGGTTAACACTGTACACTAACATGGGTTAACACTGTACACTAACGTGGGTTAACACTGGACACTAACGTGGGTTAACACTGTACACTTACATGGGTTAACACTGTACACTAACGTGGGTTAACACTGTACACTAACGTGGGTTAACACTGGACACTAACGTGGGTTAACACTGTACACTAACGTGGGTTAACACTGTACACTAACGTGGGTTAACACTGGACACTAACGTGGGTTAACACTGTACACTAACATGGGTTAACACTGTACACTAACGTGGGTAAACACTGGACACTAACATGGGTTAACACTGGACACTAACATGGGTTAACACTGTACACTAACGTGGGTTAACACTGGACACTAACATGGGTTAACACTGTACACTAACGTGGGTTAACACTGGACACTAACGTGGGTTAACACTGTACACTAACGTGGGTTAACACTGGACACTAACGTGGGTTAACACTGTACACTAACATGGGTTAACACTGGACACTAACGTGGGTTAACACTGGACACTAACGTGGGTTAACACTGGACACCAACGTGGGTTAACACTGGACACTAACGTGGGTTAACACTGGACACTAACGTGGGTTAACACTGGACACTAACGTGGGTTAACACTGTACACTAACGTGGGTTAACACTGGACACTAACATGGGTTAACACTGTACACTAACGTGGGTTAACACTGGACACTAACGTGGGTTAACACTGTACACTAACGTGGGTTAACACTGGACACTAACGTGGGTTAACACTGGACACTAACGTGGGTT
Source organism: Chiloscyllium plagiosum (assembly GCF_037043375.1). Taxonomy (NCBI): domain Eukaryota; kingdom Metazoa; phylum Chordata; class Chondrichthyes; order Orectolobiformes; family Hemiscylliidae; genus Chiloscyllium; species Chiloscyllium plagiosum. The sequence continues at coordinate 101,281,782 of NW_028270147.1, read as the reverse complement.
AACACTGGACACTAACGTGGGTTAACACTGGATTTTGAGTCAGTTGGTAGTTTGTCGGTGTAAGTCCCATTCCTGTGACCAGCTCCTACAACTGAAGACACACAAGGGAAGAGGGAACAAAGGGAGAGGGTGCGACTATTTGTTAGTGGAAGCTCGATATTGGATTTTTACAGCAAGGAAAACTATAGTCAGGTGTCTCCGGGACACGTCTCTGTAACACGGAGCGATTGCAAATTTGTTCTTTGTTTAGAGTCGAACACCGATGTTCCAGCGGATGGAGGCTTCGTCTCTGCCCCCACAGATTATCTCCAGTACCAAAGCGCTGCCTTTTCTGCACCCAGACATGGGCCATGACATGTAAGTTCCACATGATGACAGTGTCTCAGATAGTGCCTTAAGATATAGCAAAGGATGATGGAAACTCAGCTGATTTCCACCTTCAAACTCACATCGGCATTTTCTCACTGCCCACGTGGACATTCAGCCCATGAGGGCTGTTCACGCATTCCTTTCCATCATGACTCATCCCTATCTTCACTCTCACTCTTCTGTTGACTGGCACTCCTCACTCTCCTCCCCATTCCTGACCCTCCTCCACACTCCCCCACTCCTCACCCTCCTCCACACTCCCCCACTCCTGACCCTCCTCCACACTCCCCCACTCCTCACCTTCCGCCACACTCCCCCACTCCTCACCTTCCGCCACACTCCCCCACTCCTCACCCTCCTCCACACTCCCCCACTCCTCACCCTCCCCCACACTCCCCCACTCCTCACCTTCCGCCACACTCCCCCACTCCTCACCTTCCGCCACACTCCCCCACTCCTCACCCTCCACCACACTCCCCCACTCCTCACCTTCCGCCACACTCCCCCACTCCTCACCCTCCCCCACACTCCCCCACTCCTCACCTTCCGCCACACTCCCCCACTCCTCACCTTCCGCCACACTCCCCCACTCCTCACCTTCCGCCACACTCCCCCACTCCTCACCCTCCACCACACTCCCCCACTCCTCACCCTCCACCACACTCCCCCACTCCTCACCTTCCACCACACTCCCCCACTCCTCTCACTCCACCACGCTCCCCCACTCCTCACCCTCCTCCACACTCCCCCACTCCTCACCCTCCACCACACTCCCCCACTCCTCTCACTCCACCACGCTACCCCACTCCTCACCCTCCTCCACACTCCCCCACTCCTCACCCTCCACCACACTCCCCCACTCCTCTCACTCCACCACGCTCCCCCACTCCTCACCCTCCTCCACACTCCCCCACTCCTCACCCTCCTCCACACTCCCCCACTCCTCACCCTCCACCACACTCCCCCACTCCTCACCCTCCACCACACTCCCCCACTCCTCACCCTCCACCACACTCCCCGACTCCTCACCCTCCACCACACTCCCCCACTCCTCACCCTCCTCCACACTCCCCCACTCCTCACCCTCCTCCACACTCCCCCACTCCTCACCCTCCACCACACTCCCCCACTCCTCACCCTCCTCCACACTCCCCCACTCCTCACCCTCCACCACACTCCCCCACTCCTCACCCTCCACCACACTCCCCCACTCCTCACCCTCCTCCACACTCCCCCACTCCTCACCCTCCACCACACTCCCCCACTCCTCACCCTCCTCCACACTCCCCCACTCCTCACCCTCCACCACACTCCCCCACTCCTCACACTCCACCACACTCCCCCACTCCTCACCCTCCTCCACACTCCTCCACTCCTCACCTTCCACCACACTCCCCCACTCCTCACCCACACTCTCCCACTCCTCACCCTCCACCATACTCCCCCACTCCTCACCCTCCACCACACTCCCCCACTCCTCACCTTCCACCACACTCCCCCACTCCTCACCCTCCACCACACTCCCCCACTCCTCACCCTCCACCACACTCCCCCACTCCTCCCCCTCCCCCACACTCCCCCACTCCTCACCTTCCACCATACTCCCCCACTCCTCACCCTCCTCCACACTCTCCCACTCCTCACCCTCCTCCACACTCCCCCACTCCTCACCCTCCCCCAAACTGCCCCACTCCTCACCCTCCACCCAGTCACCACTCCTGACCCTCCCCCAAAATCCCCCACTCCTCACCCTCCTCCACACTCTCCGAATCCTCACCCTCCACCACTCTCTCCCACTCCTCACCTTCCACCATACTCCCCCACTCCTCACCCTCCACCACACTCCCCCACTCCTCACCCTCCACCACACTCCCCCACTCCTCACCTTCCACCATACTCTCCCACTCCTCACCCTCCTCCACTCTCTCCCACTCCTCACCCTCCTCCACACTCCCCCACTCCTCACCCTCCCCCAAACTCCCCCACTCCTCACCCTCCACCCAGTCACCACTCCTGACCCTCCCCCAAAACCCCCCACTCCTCACCCTCATCCATACTCTCCCACTCCTCCCCCTCCCCACTCTCTCCCACTCCTCACCCTCCACCACACTCCCCCACTCCTCACCCTCCACCACACTCCCCCACTCCTCACCCTCCTCCACACTCCCCCACTCCTCACCCTCCTTCACTCTCTCCCACTCCTCACCTTCCACCATACTCCCCCACTCCTCACCCTCCTCCACTCTCTCCCACTCCTCACCCTCCCCCATGCACCCCCACTCCTCATCCTCCACCATACTCCCCCACTCCTCACCCTCCTCCACTCTCTCCCACTCCTCACCTTCCACCACACTCCCCCACTCCTCACCCTCCACCACACTCCCCCACTCCTCACCCTCCACCACAATCCCCCACTCCTCACCCTCCTCCACTCTCCCCCACTCCTCACCTTCCACCACACTCCCCCACTCCTCACCCTCCACTCAGTCACCACTCCTCACCCTCCTCCACACTCTCCCACTCCTCACCCTCCTCCACACTCCCCCACTCCTCCCCCACACTCCCCCACTCCTCACCCTCCCACACACTCCCCCACTCCTCACCCACACTCCCCCATTCATCACCCTCCCCCACACTCCCCCACTCCTCACCCACACTCCCCCACTCCTCACCCTCCCCCACACTCCCCCACTCCTCCCCCACCCTCCCCCACTCCTCACCCACACTCCCCCACTCCTCACCCTCGCCCACACTCCCCCACTCCTCACCCACACTCCCCCACTCCTCACCCACACTCCCCCACTCCTCACCCTCCCCCACACTCCCCCACTCCTCACCCACACTCCCCCACTCCTCACCCTCCCCCACACTCCCCCACTCCTCGCCCACACTCCCCCACTCCTCACCCTCCCCCACACTCACCCGCTCCTCACCCACACTCCCCCACTCCTCACCCTCCTCCATACTCCCCCACTCCTCACCCACACTCCCCCACTCCTCACCCTCCTCCACACTCCCCCACTCCTCACCCACACACCCCCACTCCTCACCCTCCCCCACACTCCCCCACTCCTCACCCACACTCCCCCACTCCTCACCCTCCACCACACTCCCCCACTCCTCACCCTTCACCCAGTCATTAGTCCTGACCCTCCACCCCATTCACCGACTCCTGACCCACTGCCCCAATCCTGATTATGAAACCACAAAAAATGGGAACAGTGTGAAGCTGTTCAGCCTCTCAGACCTGCTCCCCCATTCCACAGGATCATGGGCTGATACCACATTCCTCACCTCCACTTTCATGCCCTATCCCCAGAGCTCTTGATTCCCTGACTGATCAAGAGCCTATCGATCTCAGCCTTAACTATGTGCAAGAGCTCTCCTCTGTGGCAAGGGGTTCCACGACAATCAACCTGCCGAGTAATGAAATTCTTCTTCATCTCAGTTTTAGTTTGGCACCCCTTTATACTGTGACTCTGCTCTTTGGTGCTAGGCTCTCACATTAGGGGAAAGATTGTCTCAGCATTGACCCTATCAAGCCCCTTAATAACCGGTGATGTTTCAATGATGTTTCACCTCTCATTCTGCTATACTCCAATGAGTAGAGTCCCAGCGATGTTTAACCTTTGCTCAAAAGACAATCCCTCCAGACCAGGGACCATTCGAGCGAACCTTGTCTGAACCTCTGAAACCTCTCTGCCGCCAATGGAGTGATATCTTTCCTGAAATAAGGAACCGAAACTATTCACAGTACTCCAGGTGTTGCTTCGCCATCACCCTGTATAATTGCAGTAAGACGTAGAACATTTGACAGCAGAGGAACAGGTCCTTCTGCCCACCACACCTGTGCCAACCATGATGCCATCTTAAATTAATCCCTATCCTTCTATCGCCTGCCCTGTTCATGTCTCCATCTAAGTACCTCTGAAACATTGCTACCTCGCTTGATAGGAGAAAGTGAGGTCTGCAGATGCTGGAGATCAGAGCTGAAAATGTGTTGCTGGAAAAGCGCAGCAGGTCAGGCAGCATCCAAGGATCAGGAGAATCGACGTTATCTACAGGAGTAGTGCCAGAAGATTGGAGGCTAGCAAATGTGGTTCCCTTGTTCAAGAAGGGGAGTAGGGATAACCCTAGTAACTATAGGTCGGTGAGTCTCACTTCTGTTGTGGGCAAAATCTTAGAGAGAATTGTAAGGGATAGGATTTATGAACATCTGGATAGGAATAATGTGATCAAGGATAGTCAACATGGTTTTGTGAAGGGCAGGTCGTGCCTCACAAACCTTATTGAATTCTTTGAGAAGGTGACTAAGGAGGTGGACGAGGGGAAAGCAGTAGATGTGGTGTATATGGATTTTAGTAAGGCGTTTGATAAGGTTCCCCATGGTAGACTACTGCAAAAAATACGGAGGTATGGCATTGAGGGTGAGTTGGAGGTTTGGATTAGGAGTTGGCTGGCTGGAAGAAGACAGAGGGTAGTAGTTGATGGCAAAGGTTCATCTTGGAGTGCCGTCACTAGCGGTGTTCCGCAAGGATCTGTTTTGGGACCATTGCTGTTTGTCATTTTTATAAATGACCTGGAGGAGGGGTTAGAAGGTTGGGTGAGCACGTTTGCGGATGATACGAAAGTCGGAGGAGTTGTAGACAGTGAGGAAGGATGTGGCAGGTTACAGCGGGATATAGATAAGCTGCAGAACTGGGCAGAAAGGTGGCAAATGGAGTTCAATGTAGGTAAGTGTGAGGTGATTCACTTTGGTAAGAGTAACAAAAAGATGGGGTACTGGGCTAACGGTCGGATACTTGGTAGTGTGGATGAGCAGAGGGATCTTGGTGTCCATGTACACAAATCTTTGAAAGTTGCCACCCAGGTAAATAGTGCGGTGAAGAAGGCATATGGCGTACTGGCTTTTATTGGTAGAGGAATTGAGTTCCGGAGTCCTGAGGTCATGTTGCAGTTGTATAAGACTCTGGTGCGGCCGCATCTGGAGTATTGTGTGCAGTTTTGGTCGCCATACTATAGGAAGGATGTGGAGGCACTGGAACGGGTGCAGAGGAGGTTTACCAGGATGTTGCCTGGTATAGTAGAATGATCGTATGAGGAAAGGCTGAGGCACTTGGGGTTGTTTTCATTGGAGAAAAGAAGGTTTAGGGGTGACTTGATAGAGGTGTACAAGATGATTAGGGGTTTAGATAGGGTCGACAGTGAGAATCTTTTTCCACGTATGGAGTCAGCTATTACGAGGGGGCATAGCTTTAAATTAAGGGGGGGTAGGTATAGGACAGATGTTAGGGGTAGGTTCTTTACTCAGCGAGTCGTGAGTTCATGGAATGCCCTGCCAGTAGCAGTGGTGGACTCTCCCTCATTATGGGCATTTAAGCGGGCATTGGATAGGCATATGGAGGATAGTGGGCTAGTGTAGGTTAGGTGGGCTTGGATCGGCGCAACATCGAGGGCCGAAGGGCCTGTACTGCGCTGTATTCTTCTATGTTCTATGTTCTATGTTTCGGGCATGAGCCCTTCTTCAGGCTCAGGCCCGAAACGTCGATTCTCCTGATCCTTGGATGCTGCCTGACCTGCTGCACTTTTCCAGCAACACATTTTCAGCTACCTCACTTGATAGCGTGTTCCAGGCACTTAACCACCCAGTTTGTAACCTTGCACACCTCTCTTGAGCTTTTCCCCTCTCCCCTTAAACCTAAGCCCCCTAGTCTTTGATATTTCCATCCTGAGAAAAAGCTCTGAATATCCACCCTATCCATAATTTTGTATAATTCTGTCAGGTTACCCCTCAGACTGCAATGCTGTAGCGAAAACAATCCAGGTTTGTCCAACCTCTCCTTGTTGCTTAAATGCTCCAAACCAGGCAACATCCTGGTAAATCTCTTTGCACCCTCTACAAATCCTCTATATCCTTCCTATAGTATGGCAACCAGAACTCCACACAAAACTCTAAAATGTGCCGAACGTTTTTTTACATCTGCAACATGGCTTGCCAGCTTTTTTACTCAATGCCCCACCTGCTGCAGACCACCATGGCATAGGCTTACTTTAACCCCCTTATCCACTTGTGTTGTCACTTTAAGTGAGCTACAGACTTGCAGCCCAAGGACCCTCTGTATGTCACTGCTCGTAAGGGTCCTGCTATTAACTGTATACTTCCTTCTTGCGATTGACCTCTTGAAATACAATTCACACTTGTCCAGATTAAACTCTGTCTGCCATTTCTTTGCCCAACTTTCGAACTGACCCAGACCCTGCTGTATTCTTTCATAACCTTCTTCACTATCCACAGCTCCACCAATTCTCATGTCATCTGCAAACATCAAAACACCTACATTTGTATCCAAGTTATTTACATAATTATAAGCAACCCCAGAGGTCCTAGCACTGATCTTTGGAAAACCATTGGTCACTGATCTCCAGACAGAAGAACACCTCTTCATAACTACTCTCTATCTTCTAAGACCCAGCCTGTTTTACATCCAACTTGCCAACTCACCATGCATCTCATGTAACTTAATCTTCTGGACCAGTCCACTGTGAGGGAACTTGTCAAATGCTTTTGTAAAGTTCTTGGAGACAACATCCCCTGCCCTACCCTTTTGGTGTTCGGTGCACAAGTGCTCTCAAGTCTCTTTGTGTTGTAGCTGGTCTGCAGTTTCCGTCCCCCACCCCCTCCCCCCCCCCCCCCCCCCCCCCCCCCACAACTGTAAAAGCATCTTCCCAGGTTATATTTGATTGCCAACTCTTTGCCCACTTACTTAACCCCCCCCAGTATCGCTTTGCCCCACTCCTAACCCTCCACACCATTCACTCACTGGTGACCGTCCATCTCTTTATCAACTCCTGATCACCCCCTAACCTACTCCAGACCCTCCACACCCTTTCCCAGTCATTCCTGAGCTTGGTCACCCCTCCGCAGCGACCGGACACTCGGCCTGTTCCGGTTGAGCCCGTTGTCAGATGGGCTTCTGGCTCGGAACTCGTTCTCTTTAAGAATTGGTGCAAGCAAATCTCTTGTCGCTGTGACTGTCTTTGTCAATCTACCCACTTGTGAGTGTGTGGAGAAGCTGCTTACCTTATAACGGGTGACGATGGCCTAGCGGTATTATTGCTGGTCTGTTGTTTGTGAAACCCAGGTCATGGGTTCAAATTCTGTCATGGCAGGAGGTGGAATTTGAATGTAGTGAAAAAAAAATGTGGCGTTAAGTGTCTAATGATGGCCATGAAACTGTTATCAATTGTTGGAAAATGCCCATCTACTTCATTAATGTCCTTTAAGACAGGAAACCGCCGTCATTGCCTGGCCTGGCCTAGATGTGATTCCAGATCCAAACAAGGTGGTTGATTCTTAATTGTCCTCTGGGCAGTTAGGAATGGGCAATAAATGCTGGCCTAGCCAGATACACCCCCATCTTGTGGATGAATGCAAAAAAAAATCAGCAAAACCCAATAATGTATTGGACCATCAGCTGGGCCTCAGTGGGAGCAGTTCCTTCACATCCACTCCAGAGACATGAGCACATCATCTAGGCTGAGAGTGCAGTGCAGGGCTCAGGGAGTGCTGCACTGTCAAATGGTCTGTGCTCAGGTAATGCTGCAGTATCGGACGGCCAGTGATGAGGGAGTGCCACACTGTTGGTGGGTCAGTGCTGAGGGAGTGTCGCACTGTTAGTGGGTCAGTGCTGTGGGAGTGTCGCACTGTTAGTGGGTCAGTGCTGAGGGAGTGTCGCACTGTTAGTGGGTCAGTGCTGAGGGAGTGTCGCACTGTTAGTGGGTCAGTGCTGAGGGAGTGTCGCACTGTTAGTGGGTCAGTGCTGAGGGAGTGCCGCACTGTTGGTGGGTCAGTGCTGAGGGAGTACCGCACTGTTAGTGGGTCAGTGCTGAGGGAGTGCCGCACTGTTGGTGGGTCAGTGCTGAGGGAGTGCCGCACTGTTGGTGGGTCAGTGATGAGGGAGTGCCGCACTGTTGGTGGGTCAGTGCTGAGGGAGTGCCGCACTGTTGGTGGGTCAGTGATGAGGGAGTGCCGCACTGTTAGTGGGTCAGTGCTGAGGGAGTGCCACACTGTTGGTGGGTCAGTGCTGAGGGAGTGCCGCACTGTTGGTGGGTCAGTGCTGAGGGAGTGTCGCACTGTTAGTGGGTCAGTGCTGAGGGAGTGCCGCACTGTTAGTGGGTCAGTGCTGAGGGAGTGCCACACTGTTAGTGGGTCAGTGCTGAGGGAGTGCCACACTGTTGGTGGGTCAGTGCTGAGGGAGTGCCACACTGTTGGTGGGTCAGTGCTGAGGGAGTGCCGCACTGTTGGTGGGTCAGTGCTGAGGAACTGCCACACTGTTGGTGGGTCAGTGCTGAGGGAGTGCCGCACTGTTGGTGGGTCAGTGCTGAGGGAGTGCCGCACTGTTGGTGGGTCAGTGCTGAGTGAGTGCCGCACTGTTAGTGGGTCAGTGCTGAGGGAGTGCCACACTGTTGGTGTGTCAGTGATGAGGGAGTGCCGCACTGTTAGTGGGTCAGTGCTGAGGGAGTGCCACACTGTTGGTGGGTCAGTACTGAGGGAGTGCCGCACTGTTGATGGGTCAGTGCTGAGGAAGTGCCACACTGTTGGTGGGTCAGTGCTGAGGGAGTGCCGCACTGTTGGTGGGTCAGTGCTGTGGGAGTGCCACACTGTTGATGGGTCAGTGCTGAGGAAGTGCCACACTGTTGGTGGGTCAGTGCTGAGGAAGTGCCGCACTGTTGGTGGGTCAGTGATGAGGGAGTGCCACACTGTTGGTGGGTCAGTGATGAGGGAGTGCCACACTGTTGGTGGGTCAGTGATGAGGGAGTGCCGCACTGTTGGTGGGTCAGTGCTGAGGGAGTGCCGCACTGTTGGTGGGTCAGTGCTGAGGGAGTGCCGCACTGTTGGTGGGTCAGTGCTGTGGGAGTGCCACACAGTTGGTGGGTCAGTGCTGAGGGAGTGCCGCACTGTTGGTGGGTCAGTGCTGAGGGAGTGCCGCACTGTTGGTGGGTCAGTGCTGAGGGAGTGCCGCACTGTTGGTGGGTCAGTGCTGAGGGAATGCTGCACTGTTGGTGGGTCAGTGCTGAGGGAGTGCCGCACTGTTGGTGGGTCAGTGCTGAGGGAGTGCTGCACTGTTGGTGGGTCAGTGCTGAGGGAATGCTGCACTGTTGGTGGGTCAGTGATGAGGGAGTGCTGCACTGTTGGTGGGACAGTGCTGTGGGAGTGCCACACCGTTGGTGGGTCAGTGCTGAGGGAGTGCCGCAGTGTTGGTGGGTCAGTGCTGAGGGAGTGCTGCACTGTTGGTGGGTCAGTGCTGAGGGAATGCTGCACTGTTGGTGGGTCAGTGATGAGGGAGTGCCACACTTTGGTGGGTCAGTGCTGTGGGAGTGTCACACTGGTAGTGGGTCAGTGATGAGGGAGTGCCGCACTGTTGGTGGCTCAGTGCTGTGGGAATGCCGCACTGTTGGTGGGTCAGTGATGAGGGAGTGCCACACTGTTGGTGGGTCAGTGCTGTGGGAGTGTTGCACTGTTGTTGGGTCAGTGCTGTGGGAGTGCCACACTGTTGGTGGGTCAGTGCTGTGGGAGTGCTGCACTGTTGGTGGGTCAGTGATGAGGGAGTGCCACACTGTTGGTGGGTCAGTGCTGTGGAAGTGTCGCACTGTTGGTGGGTCAGTGCTGTGGGAGTGCCGCGCTGTTGGTGAGTCAGTGCTGTGGGAATGCCGCACTGTTGGTGGGTCAGTGATGAGGGAGTGCCACACTGTTGGTGGGTCAGTGCTGTGGGAGTGTTGCACTGTTGGTGGGTCAGTGCTGTGGGAGTGCCGCACTGTTGGTGGGTCAGTGATGAGGGAGTGCCGCACTGTTAGTGGGTTAGTGCTGAGGGAGTGCCACACTGTTGGTGGGTCAGTGATGAGGGAGTGCCACACTGTTGGTGGGTCAGTGCTGAGGGAGTGCCACACTGTTGGTGGGTCAGTGCTGAGGGAGTGCCACACTGTTGGCGAGTCAGTGATGAGGGAGTGCCACACTGTTGGCGAGTCAGTGATGAGGGAGTGCCACACTGTTGGTGGGTCAGTGCTGAGGGAGTGCCACACTGTTGGCGAGTCAGTGATGAGGGTGTGCCACACTGTTGTAGAGACGTCTCTCGGATGAGATGTCAAACTGAGCGCCCCTCTGTCTCTCAGGGAAGCGATCCAGGGAAGTGGCACTTTCCAATCCATGGCATGTGCACACTGCTCCATGTCGTTGATCCCCCAAACAGCAGGTCGCCCAGTTATTCTGATATTGCTGCTTTTGGGAATCATCCTTGTCTGGAAGTGACCTATACAGTTTCTTGCCAGGCGGTAGCGACCAGTCCTCCAAAGCAGTTCAATGTCTGTCAAATGATTCGGCAAAAGCTGCGGTTGCGAGTGGCACTTATGTGGATTCTGTCTTTCATTCCAATGCCCCTGGCAGGGATAGCAGAAGTGAGTTTGCTCCTCTGGTGCCCTTGCCCCCATCGATTATGTTCCAGCATAGTAGGATGTCAACAAGGCAAGCCGAGGAATTCCGTGACCAGCGGCTAAAGGTAAGGAATCAGCTTGTATTCAAACTCGGGATCAGAGCAGATCAAGGTGCATGTGTGGAAAAGGCTGTGTATTCCACAGGGCCAAAACATGTCCGTTGGGTCTGATAGATGCACCATTGTTGCCGCGAGGGCTGGCCGTATTGAAAATTAGACTGTGTTGCTGACACTGCTGAGTCACCGAGGTGGGAAGGGGGAGGTTGGAGCATTGGAGTAATCGGGTGGGGTGGGGGGGAGGGGGGTGGATTTAGAGTGAGTGGAGAGAAAAGAAATGACAGTTTGGGGGTGTGGAGGTGGCAAAGAGACACGGTGCCACTTCCAGTTCAGGTAAGGGTTGGAGGGAAGGTCCAGGAAGGGGAAGTGACATAGAACATAGAACATAGAACAATACAGCACAGAACAGGCCCTTCGGCCCACGGATGTTGTGCCGAACATTTGTCCTAGCTTAAGCACCCATCCATGTACCTATCCAATTGCCGCTTAAAGATCACCAAAGATTCCGACTCTACCACTCCCACAGGCAGCGCATTCCATGCCCCCACCACTCTCTGGGTAAAGAACCCACCCCTGACATCTCCCCTATACCTTCCACCCTTCACCTTAAATTTATGTCCCCTTGTAACACTCTGTTGTACCCGGGGAAAAAGTTTCTGACTGTCTACTCTATCTATTCCTCTGATCATCTTATAAACCTCTATCAAGTCACCCCTCATCCTTCGCCGTTCCAACGAGAAAAGGCCTAGCACTCTCAACCTATCCTCATACGACCTATTCTCCATTCCAGGCAACATCCTGGTAAATCTTCTCTGCACCCTCTCCAAAGCTTCCACATCTTTCCTAAAGTGAGGCGACCAGAACTGCACACAGTACTCCAAAAGTGGCCTAACCAAAGTCCTGTACAGCTGTAACATCACTTCACGACTCTTGAATTCAATCCCTCTGCTAATGAATGCTAATACACCATAGGCCTTCTTACAAGCTCTATCCACCTGAGTGGCAACTTTCAAAGATCTATGAACATAGACCCCAAGATCCCTCTGTTCCTCCACCTCACTAAGAACCCTACCATTAACCCTGTATTCCGCATTCTTAGTTGTCTTTCCAAAATGGACAACCTCACACTTGACAGGGTTGAACTCCATCTGCCACTCCTCAGCCCAGCTCTGCATCATATCTAAGTCTCTTTGCAGCTGACAACAGCCCTCCTCACTATCCACAACTCCACCAATCTTCGTATCATCTGCAAATTTACTGACCCACCCTTCGACTCCCTCATCCAAGTCATTAATAAAAATTACAAACAGCGGAGGACCCAGAACTGATCCCTGCGGAACTCCACTTGTAACTGGGCTCCAGGCTGAATATTTACCATCTACCACCACTCTCTGACTTCGACCGGTTAGCCAGTTTTCTATCCAATTGGCCAAATTTCCCTCTATCCCATGCCTCCTGATTTTCTGCATAAGCCTACCATGGGGAACCTTATCAAATGCCTTACTAAAATCCATGTACACTACATCCACTGCTGTACCCTCATCCAAATGCTTGGTCACCTCCTCAAAGAATTCAATAAGACTTGTAAGGCAAGACCTACCCTTCACAAATCCGTGCTGGCTGTCCCTAATCAAGCAGTGCCTTTCCAGATACTCATAAATCCTATCCCTCAGTACCCTTTCCATTACTTTGCCTACCACAGAAGTAAGACTAACTGGCCTGTAATTCCCGGGGTTATCCCTATTCCCTTTTTTGAACAGGGGCACAACATTCGCCACTCTCCAGTCCCCTGGTACCACCCCCGTTGACAGTGAAGACGAAAAGATCATTGCCAATGGTACTGCAATTTCCTCTCTTGCTTCCCACAGTGACGAGTCGGCAGGGGGTGTTTGGGGAGGTGTTTGAGGGGAGATGGGTGGTTGCGATGAGAAGGGAGAGAGGTCAGGGGACAGTGGGAAGGAAAAGCCATTATCTGTTCTCCCACCTCACTCTCCATAGCCCCAGTGTACATTCAGCTGCCTCTCTCCCCTTCCCCGCTGTCCATTTTATTTATCCCCCTCCAGAATCATTTAAAATGGAATACAGGGGGATGTATTTGCTGGCTTCATGCTCAGGCAAGTCGCAAATCATGAGTCCACCAGCAAAGAAAGCATCTTTCATGAATTTGCTGCCCAACATTTCAAAAGCAAATCAAAATTGACCAACAATGCTCTGACGTGTATAAATGTGCAGTTTGCTGAGTGTTAAAACAAAAATTCCTTAAAGTCAATAAATTGCTCAGAGAACCTTTTGATAATTACATTTTCAACAATCGTTTCTATGTTAACGTGTCTTATATCTAGATTCAAGCACAGTGCAATTCACAGATGATGATTGTCTGATTAATTCACTACGTAAAACATTCATTTTTAATTTTTGGCACGATGGCTTTGTGGTTAGCAGGACTTGGGTTCGGTTTCAGCCTCTGGCGACTGTCTGTGTGGAGTTTGCACATTCTCCCCGTGTCTGCGTGGGTTTCCTCTGGGTGCTCCAGTTTCCTCCCACAGTCCAAAGGTGTGCAGGTCAGGTGGATTGGCCCTGCTAAATTGCCCATAGTGTCCACAGACGTTCAGGCTAGGTGGATTAGCCATGGAGTGAAGGGTTATCTGGATAGAGTGGGTGGGTGGGATGGCCTTCAGTGTCAGCGCAGAATCGATGGGCCAAATGGCCTCCTTCTGCACTGTGCTATGAATCTAACTAAGGTTTGAGGATTCAGTTTAGTGAGGGTGTTTCGGTTTAGTGAGGGTGTTTCAGTTTAGTGAGGGTGTTTCAGTTTAGTGAGGGTGTTTCAGTTTAGTGAGGGTGTTCCAAGTCTTTTGGAGAAGGCAGTTTTTCAATATTTTCCAAACTGTTTTCATGGCCGGATCCTGTGAATGCACAAACCATGAGCCAGTTCACCGTGCAAGGTACACGTGCTCCGAATGTACAGATTGGCTCTAAAGTTTGCCTGAAAGCAATCACATTGTGTAGAACCTCAGCTTTCTCTGACAGGCTGAGGCCTGGAGGTAACTAAGGGAATATCTTTTCAAACTCAAATTCACTGGGTTGGTTCGGTCATTACAAACCGAATGTCATTTTCTGAAAGAAGAAATGGTATAGAAATTTAGAGCTGATTTGGAAATATAACCAGTGACAAATAACCCTGCACAGGGTTTTCCAATTAAAAATATTTACTTGATATTAGATTAGATTCCCTACAGTGTGGAAACAGGCCCTTTAGCCCAACCAGTCCACACCGACCCTCCGAAGAGTAACCCACCCAGACCCATTTCCCCCTGACTAATGCACCTAATACTATGGGCAATTTAACATGACCAATTCACCTGGCCTGCACATCGTTTGGAACGTGGGAGAAAACCGGAGCAAACCCACGCAGAATGTGCAAACTCCACACAGGCAGTGACCCGAGGTAAGAATCGAACCCCGGTCTCTGGCGCTGTGAGACAGCAGGGCTAACCACTGAGCCGCCATGCCATCCTATAATAAAAAGAACGAAAGACAAGACATTTTCAGGGATAACACAGAACTGTGACCAAAAGACAGGAGAATAGGAAGTAAGGTTTGTGGTCAGGGAATCATGGAATTTGACAGTACAGAAGGTGGTCATTTGAACCATCCTGCCTGCACCGGCTCCAGAAAGAGCTAGCCAGCTAGTCCCATTCTCCAGTCCGATTCCCACAGCCTTCGAACTTCAGGACCTTCAACTATATATCCAGCTTTCTTTAGGAATCCACCTCCACTCCTCTCCCAGGCAGCACATTCCAAAACTTTCTAACTGTCAAAGTAAACAAGTTTCTCCTCAAATCACTCCTAGCTGTCTTGCTGACAATCTTGAAATTGTGTGAGCCCATATTAGTGATATACCAACGAATGGTAACAGAATGTCAATGAAAATTGTCCATAGTTTTGAACGCCTCAATAAAATCACCAATTCACCTTCTCTGCGCAGAGGAGAATAAGCCCAATCTTTCTAATCTTTCCTTGTATCTAAAATCCCTCATTCCTGGTATCATTCCTTAAATCTCCTTTGAAGTCTCTATAGGATTTTAACATCCTTCCTTGAACAAGGTGCTCAGAACTGAACCCAATACTCCAGTTGTGGCCAGACTACTGATTTGGAAAGGTACATTTCGATTGTATACAGTTGTTAGTGGAGTATATTGCATTAATCTGGGCTGTGCATCTTTAATTTGTGACGTACTAGGAGCTAGAAAAAGGAAGACTGCGGTATCCCCACAACAGCCATTACCTCCCCATCGAAAACCAAGGACGAGCTGTGTCAATGCCACGACTGGAGCTGGAGTCTGAGGTAACTCCTCTTTCCTGTCTTTGTCTAAACTAATGTCTGTGCTTCTTTCTCCGGTTCACGCAGTGACGTAAAGGTATGTCTCCTGTTCTTGATCCCCGTGCTAGTAAATTCCTGATTTCCTTCATCATTTCCTTTCCATAACCTGAGCAAACCTTCTACTTTTCATCATTTACATAAATGATTTGGATGTGAGCATAAGGGGTACAGTTAGTAAGTTTGCAGATGATACCAAAGTTGGAGGTGTAGTGGACAGTGAAGAGGGCTACATCAGATTACAACAGGATCTTGACCAGATGGGCCAATGGGCTGAGAAGTGGCAGATGGAGTTTAATTCAGATAAATACAAGGTGCCGCATCTTGGGAAAGCAAATCTTAGCAGGACTTATACACTTAATGGTAAGGTCCTAGGGAGTGTTGCTGAACAAAGAGACCTTGGAGTGCAGGTTCATAGCTCCTTGAAAGTGGAGTCACAGGTAGATAGGATAGTGAAGAAGGCATTTGTTATGCTTTCCTTTATTGGTCAGAGTATTGAGTACAGGAGATGGGAGGTCATGTTGCGGCTGTACAGGACATTGGTTAGGCCACTGTTGGAATATTGTGTGCAATTCTGGTCTCCTTCCTATTGGAAAGATTTTGTGAAACTTGAAAGGGTTCAGAAAATATTTGTAAGGATGTTGCCAGGGTTGGAGGATTTGAGCTATAGGCTAGGCTATAGGTTAAATAGCTATAGGTTAAATAGGCTAGGGCAGTTTTCCATGGAGCGTCAGAGGCTGAGGGGTGAACTTATAGAGGTTTATAAAATCATGAGGTTGATAAAATCATGAGGGGCATGGATAGGATAAATAGACAAAGTCTTTTCCCTGATGTCAGGGAGTCCAGAACTAGAGGGCATAGGTTTAGGGTGAGAGGGGAAAGATATAAAAGAGACCTAAGGGACAACGTTTTCACACAGAGGGTGGTACATGTATGGAATGAGCTGCCAGAGGAAGTGGTGGAGGCTGGTACAATTGCAACATTTAAAAGGCATCTGGATGGGTATATGAATAGGAAGGGTTTGGAGGAATATGGGCCGGGTGCTGGCAGGTGGGACTAGATTGGGTTGGATATCTGGCCAGCATGGACGAGTTGGACCGAAGGGTCTGTTTCCATGCAGTACATCTCTATGACTCTGTAACTCTGCCAGCTCGACATCAGAACTGCACATCATTTTAAAAAGAAAACACCTTCATGGTCTTATTGGCAATCCCAGCATTCCTGAATCTTTCTTTGTAACCTTTTTCTCAATCCTCTTTCACCCATTGTTACAGCCACTGAGAGAGAGAAAGACAGACAAGGCCCCATCATTTCCCAAGCCTTCTGTCCGTAAGCAGGTCAAATTTAACTTCAAGAAATTCTTTTTCCCCCAAACCCTGTTGCCGTTTGTGTGAAGTCAGTTGTTAAAGTGGGGCTCAGCAAGTCCTCTCTGAAAATGTTGTCCAAGAGTTATTTATTCTTGCATTCAGTCCAGGAGTGGTGTAAAATAGGCTAAGTAATTCATGAGTGTTAGCATTAAGGGTCCAGTAAAGGGGTTGGAGGGGCGCAAGAGCAGGAGCAGAGTGAGGGGTCAAGTGCAGAGCCAGGCTGGAGGGGTAGCTGGGCGGGGCGCAGGAGGCCTCCTGCAATCATAAGTCAAAATCTACATGAGTACAGCAGGCTGAGAGTTGACAACCTGTGCTTTTCAGGCAAACACAAAAACCTCAGATTTCGGGGAAACGTATACTTAATACTTTTCATTTGGTTTATGCAAATCTGAGTGTCGGGCTGGAGTTTTATTTTCTCTTGCTGCTGTTGTGGCGTTGATGTTTCAGATGGACTATTTCATAAGGTCAGAATTTAAACTCTTCAAATAGCAGAGGGGCTTCGATCACGTGATGCTGCCCAGTGAGCAATGATTTAATGTGAGGCGAGGGACTTTGGTAGGAAAAAGCAATAGAGTAACACTGCAGAAATCTACAGAACAGGGGGATCTGGGAGTTCTAATATATGAATCCCAAAAAGCTCACAACAGGTTCAGTGAGTCATAGAGAAGGCAAAAAATGGAATGTTGGCCTTTATTCCAAAGGGAATGGGTTATCAAAATAGGGATGTCTTGCTATTATGCAAGGCACTGGTCAGAACTCGGCTGGAACGCTATGAGTAGTTTCTCCTTGGCAGGCAAACTGGTAAAGAGGGATTACCAAGTAAATTACTTCCAGGAAATGGCCATTTGCTGTCGGGAAACCTTCAACATTGTGTAAAGCAAAAACCTGACTTGTGTACAGTTCTGGTCACCTCACTACCGAAAGGACGTTGTTGCTTTAGAGAGGATACAGAAAAGGTTTACCAGGACGTTGCCTGGTATGGGGGATTTTTAGCTAGGAAGAAAGGTTGGCTAGACTGGGATTGTTTTCACTGGAACATAGGAGGTTATGGGATGACCTCATAGGAGTTTATAAGATTGTCAATGGTATAGATAGAGTGGAAAGTACGAGGCTTTTTCACAGGGTGGAGGGGTCAATTGCTGGGAGGCACAGGTTCAAGGTGCGGTGGGGAGGGTTTAGAAGATACCCTGGCATTCATTTCCAGTAAAGGATCATTGGACTGATCCCATTGGACTGTCTTATGGGGAGATGTTGAGTAGGTCGGGCCAGTACTCATTTAGAATTTAGAAGAATGACAGGCAAATGAATGGGGTGGCACGGTGGCTCAGTGGTTAGCACTGCTACCTGACAGCACTAGGATCCCAGGTTCAATTCCAGCCTCGGGCTACAGT
The DNA here is from genome assembly GCF_037043375.1 of Chiloscyllium plagiosum. Lineage (NCBI taxonomy): Eukaryota > Metazoa > Chordata > Chondrichthyes > Orectolobiformes > Hemiscylliidae > Chiloscyllium > Chiloscyllium plagiosum. The sequence goes on along the minus strand of NW_028270147.1, from coordinate 101,263,730 downwards.
GTGGAGTTTGCACGTTCTCCCCGTGTTTGCATGGGTTTCCTCCCACAGTCCAAAGACGTGCAGATTAGGGTGAATTGGCCAGGCTAAATTGCCTGTAGTGTTAGGTGCATTAGTCAGAGGGAAATGAGTCTGGGTGGGTTACTCTTCGGAGGGTCCGTGTGGACTGGTTAGGCCGAAGGGCCTGTTTCCACATTGTAGGGAATCTAATCTAATCAAACCTTATTGAAATATACAAGAATCTGCGGAGACATGACAGAGTAGATGCAGAGAAGTTACTTCCCGTTGTGGGAGAATTCAGGACCAGAGAAGTCGCATATTTAAGACAGAGATGAGGAGGAATTTCTTGTCCCAGACAGTAGTGACCGCAGAGGGCAGTTGAGGTTCGGTCAGAAAGTATTTTCAAGGTTGCGATTGATTTTTCTATCAATACGAGAATCTGGAAAGCAGAATTGAGGATTTTCAGAGCAGACATGATCTCATTGAATGGCAGAGCAGACTTGTTGGGCTGATTGGCCGACTTCTGGTCCTAGCATAATGGTTGGTTTGATTACTTACAGTGTGGAAACAGGCCCTTCGGCCCAACAAGTCCACACCGACCCGCCAAAGCGCAACCCACCCAGACCCATCCCCCCACATTGCCCCCTTCACCTAACACTACGGGCAATTTAGCATGGCCAATTCACCTAACCTGCACATTTTTGGACTGTGGGAGGAAACCGGAGCACCCGGAGGAAACCCACGCAGACACGGGGAGAACGTGCAAACTCCACACAGTCAGTCGCCCTGAGGTGGGAATTGAACCCGGGTCTCTGGCGCTGTGAGGCAGCAGTGCTAACCACTGTGCCACCGTGCCGCCCAAAGTTTCTCTCTTTCTGGTTAATATCCACTGAACACCTTAAGAGAAAGTTAATTACTTTTAATCACTTTGAAATGTTGCTTTTGTTAATGTTGCAGTCTCTGAGACTAACGATCTGTGCTTTCTTTGTCTTGCTGCTGTACCAACAATTGCAAACTTCCACCAGGCTGATCCGACTAGCCATGTCCTTTTGCCACTTCATTGCCGAGGCTTCCAGAATGTAGTTAGCCAGTAAATCGTAGTCATGGAGCCATCCAGCATGGAAACAGACCCTCCGATCCAATGCGCCCATGCCAACCAGGCTTCCCAAACTAAACTAGTATCATTTGTCTGCATTCGGCCCCCATCCCTCTAAATCTTTCCTGTTCACCATTTAAATGTCTTTTAAATGGTGTAACTGCATCTACCACATCCTCTGGAAGCTTGCTCTACATAGGTGCCACACTTGGTGAGAAAATATTGCCCCTTTTAAATCTTACCCATCTCACATTAAACCGATGTCCTCTCATTTTGGACACCCCTTAATGTGGAGAAAAGGCCTTGGCTATTCACCTTATCTATGCCCCTCATGATTTTATAAACCACTATGAGGTCACCTCTGGAAGAACATTCTCAAGGGGGAGGATGAACAGCCAGACGTCACTGTGCACATTGGCACTAATGACATTGGTAGAAATAGGGGATGAGGTCCTGCAGAGTGATTATAGTGAGCTAAGAAAATCTTTTAAAATCCAGGACCTCGACGGTGGTAATCTGTGGATTACTTCCAGTGCCACATGCTGGTGCGGGTAAGAATAGGAGGATGTGGCAGATAAATGTGTGGCTAAAGAACTGGTGCAGGATGCAGGGATTCAGGTTTTAAGGACATTGGGATCTTTTCTGGGGCAGTGGTGACCTGTTCAAGAGGGTTGGGTTGCACCTGAACAGGAGGGGGACCAATATCTTGGCGGCCAAGTTTACTACAGAGGGGTTAAAGTAGGGAATTGGCAGGGAAGTGAGATCCTTAACAGTAGGGAGATAAGTGCGAGGCTAGAAGGAGATACAGTATCAGAAATTAAAGAGACAGGGCAGCTGGAACACTGAGCAAGGAATGCCTGTTTGGATTAAATTGCATCTATTTCAATGCAAGAGGGCTGACAGGTATGTTGGATGAACTTGGGATATGGATAGGTACATGGGACTGGGATATTACAGCTATTACAGAAACATGGCTAAGAGAGGGACAGGATTGGCCAGGGTGCAGGTCCTTTGGTGGGACAGAGGTGCTGGAAAGAGGGGAGGGGGAGTTGTATTTTTGATTAAGACGAATATCACAGCAAGTAGTCAGAGATGAAATAACTGAAGGATCGTTCAGTGAGGCTTAGAGGGTGGAGCTAAGAAATAAGAAGGGGATGGCGACATTATTGGGGTTATACTATAGGCCCCCAAATAGAGTCAATGGGAATTAGAGAAACACATATAGAGGGAGATTGGGAGCAGTAGCATTGTCATCGTGGGGCATTTTAATTTTCCTAACAAAGACTGGGACTGCCAGAGCATTAAAGGCTTAGAAGGGGTGGAATTTGTTAAGTGCATTAGGAATGTTCCCTCAAGCAATGTATAGAGGGCCCTACTTGGGAAGGGGCAAAACTCGATCTCCTCTTGGGAAATAGGGCAGGCCAGGTAACTGAGGTGACAGTGAGGGAGTACTTTGGGACCACGTTTTAAAATAGTGATGGAGGGGGACAAAACTGGTCCAAAGGTTTAAGTTCTAAATTGGGGCAAGGAGAGTGGGGCTTGCAGGAGTTGATTGGAATAGTTTGTTTACAGGCAAAGGGACCTCTGGCCAGTGGGAGGCCTTTAGAAGTGAGACAGCTAGAGTTCAAGGTCTATAATCTCGTGTGAGGGTGAAGGGCAAGTTTGGCAGGAATAGGGAACACTGGATGGTAAGAAATATTGAGACTTTGACCTGAAAAAAGGAGGAATGATTAAAGAGAGAGAATAGAACCACTCAAGGACCATAGTGGACATTTATGTGTGGAACCGCAGGAGATGATGAGGCCCTCAATGAATATTTCTCCCCTGTGATTATCATGGAGAAAGACATGAAGACTTGGAGAAGTTAGTTGCCATATCTTGAGGACAGTCCATATCACAGTAGAGGAGGTGTTGGATATATTAAAATATATGAAGGTGGATAAATCTCCTGGTGCTGACTAGATATATCCAAAAACCCTGCGAGAGAAGAAATAGTGGGAGCCCAGGCTGATATTTCTGCATCATCGTTAGCCACGGTTGAGATCCCAGAAGACTAGAGGGTAGTGAATGTTGTCCCGTTATTCAAGAAGGGCTGCAAAGAAAACCTGGGAACTAAGTTATTTGAGAAGATTCTGAGGGATAATATATACATTCATTTGGAAAGACTGGGTTTGATTAGGAGTAGTCTGCACAGCTTTGTGAGTGGGAGATCATGCCTCACAAATTTGTTAGAGTTCTTTGATAAAGTGACCAGGAAGGTTGTTGAGGGCAGAGCAGAGATGTAATCATATGGATTTTAGTAAGGCCTTTGATAAGGTTCCACATGGTAGGTTGCTCTGGAAGATTAGAGCTGAAAAATGTGATGCTGGAAAAGTGCAGCAGGTCAGGCAGCATCCAAGGAGCAGGAGAATCGACGTTTCGGGGATAAGCCCGAAATTCAGGAAACATTTTTCAGCTCTGATCTCCAGCATGTGCAGTCCTCACTTTCTCCTGCTCTGGAAGATTAGATCGCATGAAATCCAGGGGAAGCTGGGAAATTGGATACAAAATTGGCTTGATGGTAGGAAGCAGAGGGCAATAGTGGAAGGGTGCTCGTCAGACTGGAGGCCTGTGACTTGTGGAGTGCCTCACGGTCAGTGCTGGGTCTATTACTGTTTGTTATCTATATCAATGATTTGGATGAGAATGTACAAGGCATGATTAGTAAGTTTGTTGAAGACACTAAAATAGGCGGTATCATGGACAGAGGAAATTGCATCAGGACTTTGATCAGCTGAGGAAGTGGGCCGAGAAGTTTAATGGAGGTTAATATAGATAAGTGTGAGGTTCTTGCATTTTGGAAAGTCAAATCAAGGTAGGAGTTTCATGGTGAATGGTAGGACCTTAACGAGTGTAGTTAAGAACATTGGGACGTTGGAGTTCAGGTGCATGGTTCTCTGAAAGTGGAGTCATGGGTAGACAGGGCAGTGAAGAAGGCTGTTGGCACACTGGCCTTCATCAGTCAGGGCATTGAGTATAGAAGTTGAGCAGTTATGTTGTAGTTATACAGGATGTTGGTGAGGCCGCACTTGGAACATTGTGTTCAGTTTTGGTCACCTTGCTTTAGAAAGGATGTTATTAAACTGGAAAGAGTGCTGAAGAAAATTAAAAGACACGAGTTCAAGGTGAGAGGGGAAATGTTTAAGGGAGATATGCGTGGAAAGTTCTTCATGCAGAGGGTGATGGCTGCCTGGAACGCATTGCCAGAGGAGGTGTTAGAGGTGGGCACGACAGCGTCATTTAAGATGTATCTAGACAGATACATGAATGGGCAGGGAGCAGAGGGATACAGATCCTTAGAACATAGGCAACAGGTTTAGGTAGAGGATCTGGATTGGCACAGGCTTGGAGGGCCGAAGGGCTGAAATGTTCTTTGTTCTACAAGGATGTTGCCAGAACTCAAGGGTCTGAGTTTTATGGACAGATTGGACAAGCCACAACATTTTTCTTTAGAATGTAGGAGACTGAGGAGGATCTTATAGAGGTGTATAACATCATGAGAGACATGGATAGGGTAAATACACTCAGTCTCTTTCCCAGGGTTGGGGAATTGAGAACTGAAGTGCATCAGCTTAAGGTTAGAGGGAAAGAATAAAATGGAACCTGAGGGGCAACATTTTTACACAGAGGGTGGTACACATATGGAATGAGCTGCCAGTGGAAGTGGTTGACACAGGTACATTAACAACATTTAAAAGGCATTTGGACAAATTCAGGGAAGATTTAGAAGGATATGGGCCAAGTGCAGGGAAGTGCAGGGGTTAGCATAGAGGGGCATTTTGGTCAGCACGGTCCAGTTTGGGCCAAAGGGCCTGTCTCTGTGCTGTAGGACTCAATGAGTCTCCAGGGAAAAAATCCCCAGCCTATTCTGCCTCTCCTTATAACACAAACCCTCCAGTCTCAGTATCATCCTTGCATCTTTTCCAGTCTAATAATATCCCATCTACCGGGAGTTTAAAAGTCCAGCAAAGTCCATTTCCTTAAAGAGAAAAGGAAGGTAATGTCCAAAAATAATTAATAATATTTTTGATGTCCTCTGGGCATGGCAATGTTCAGTGTTTCTATTGCACCTTCCAGAGCAAGAGATCCTAAAACAATGTCTGATGTCCTGTACTCTGTATCCCCGTTTGTAAAACACAAACCTTCAATGACCCTCCTCAGGGAAGCACCCAACATAACCGAAGACCCCTCCTACCCTAGTTACACTCTCTTCCACACTCTCCCATCATATAGAAGATACAAAAATTTGAAAACACATACCAACAGATTCAAGAACAGCTTCTTCCCCACTGTTATCAGACTTCTGAATGCACCTCTCATTTATTAGAGTTGACTTTTGTCTGCACCTTCTCTGTAGCAGTAACACTAAACTCTGCATTTGGTTTTGTTATCCTGGTGAGCCTATGTCAGACATAATTTTGCCTGGATAGTCAGGACCTTGCAGGAAGTTACCAAATTGGGGGCAAGCAAATTACATAAATATTAGGCAGGAGCTAAGGAGTGTTAATTGGGAGGAGCTGTAATTGGGCAAGTCCACGTTTGTTATGTGGGAGCTGTTTAAAGACCTACTGATCAGGATTCAGGACCAGCATGTTGTAGTAAGGAGGAAGGACTAGGATGACAATCCTTGCATAACGAGGGAGGTTGTGACTTTAGTCAAAAGGTAAAAAGAAGCAGATATAAGGTTAAGGAAGCTAAATTGGACAGGGCCACTGAGGAGTATAAACAAAAGCAGGAAAGAACTCAAGCAGGAAATTCAGAGAGCAGGAAGGGGCCATGAATTGACCTGGGCAAGAAGGATTAAAGAAAATCCCAAGGTATTCTATACATACATTAAAAGCAAAAGGCTAATGAGGGAGAAGGGAGAACCACTCAAGGATAAAGGAGGGAACTTGTGTTTGGAGGCAGAGGAGATGGGAGACAGGATCCTAAATGAGTACTTTGCATCGGTATTCCCCCAGGAGAAGGGTATGGAGCATGCAGAGCATGCTAATACGCGAGGGCGTTTTGAAATCGAGAAAGAAGTTCAAGAAGGGAAATAGGGACAATTCAGGAAATGGTAGACCGGTGAGTTTCACACCAGTGGTTGGGGAGCTATTGGAGAGAGTTCTCGGTGTTTACGCGCATTTGGAAAGGCATGGCCTAATTAGGGATGGTCAGCATGGCTTTGTGCAGGGCAGGTCATGTCCAAGTACCCTGATTATGTTTTTCGAGGAAATGACAAAGGTGATCGATGAGGGTAGAGCAGTGGATGTTGTCCACATGGGTTTTTAGTAAGGTCCCTCAGAATTGGCTCACCTACAAGATTAAGATGCATGGGATCAACATATAATTGGCCACATGGATTCAGAATTGACTTGCCCATAGAAGGCAAAGGGTAGAGTTGGAAAGTTATTTTTCTGGCTGGAGGTCCATGACTAGTGGAATTCTGCAGGGATCCATCCTGGGGCCTCTGCTGTTTGTGACATGTGAATGACTTGGATGAAAATGTGGCTGGGTGGTTGAGTAAGTTTGCAGATGATACAAAGATTGGTGGAGTTGTGGATAGTGTGGAAGGCTGTCAAAGGATACAGCGGGATACAGATCAGTTGCAGATATAGGCGGAGAAATGGTGGATGGAATTTCATCTGAGTAAGTGTGAGGTCCTGCACTTTGGAAGATCAAATCTTAAGGAAAAGTATACAGATAATGGCAGAATCCTAAACAAGTACACAGCTCCCTGAAAATGGCCACGCAAGTTGATAAGATGGTAAAGTAACCAGATGGCATGCTTGCCTTTATTGGACGGGGAATAGAGTACAAAGTCAGGATATCACGTTGCAGTTTTTAAGACTTTGATTAGGCCACACTTCAAGTATTGTGTTCAATTCTGGTCACCAAATTACAGGAAGGATGTGAAGGCTTTAGAGACGATGCAAAAGAGGTTTATCAGGATGCTGCCTGGATTAGAGGGCATGAGCTATAAGGAGAGGCTAGAAAAATTTGGGTTGTTTTCTCTGGAGCAGGGGAGGCTGAGGGGAAACTTGACAGAAGTCTATAAATTTATGAACAAAAACGGAAGTCGCTAGAAAAGCTCAGCAGGTCTGGCAGAATCTGTGAAGAGGAGTCAGAGTTATTGTGACCCTTCCTCAGAACTGATGTCGCGAACAAAATGGTGGTTTATATGCAGAAAATAGGGGGAGGGTAAGGAGTAAGGTGGGGCTCAGAGCCCAAAGAGAGAGAAGAACAATTGGACAGACAAAGGAGTTGATAATGATCTGACTAGTTAATGGAGACTGTTAGTGTCGAACAAAAGGTAGTGTCTAATGGCAGACTATGTGATAAAATTAGGAGATACGTAGATAAGTTGACGGTCAGAATCTTCTTCCCAGCGTTGAAATGTCTAATGCTAGGGGGCAGGCATTTAAGGTGAAGGGGCAGTTAAAAGGAGATGTAAGGGGCAATTTTTTCTATACAGAGTCTGGAACACTCTAGATTAGAGTGGTGCTGGAAAAGCACAGCAGGTCAGGCAGCATCCGAAGAACAGGAAAATTGACGTTTCAGGCAAAAGCCCTCCATCAGGAATAGAGGCAGGGTGCCTGCAGGGTGGAGAGATAAATGAGAGGGGGGTGGGGGTGGGAAGAAAGTAGCAAAGAGTACAATAGGTGAATGGGGGTGGGGATGGAGGTGATAGGTCAGAGAGGAGGGTGAGGGAAGATAGCAAAGAGTACAGTGGGTGAATGGGGGTGGGGATGGAGGTGATAGTTTCAGAGAGGAGGTTGGAGTGGGTAAATGGAAAGAAAGATAGGCAGGTAGGACAGGTCATGAGGGTGGTGCTGAGCTGGATGGTTGGAGCTGGGGTGAGGTGGGGGAAGGGGAAAGGAGGAAACTGGTGAAATCCACATTGATGCCATGGGGTTGAAGTGTTCCGAAGCGGAAGATGAGGCGTTTTCTTCCTCCAGGCATCGGGTGGTGAGGGAACGGCGGTGGAGGAGGCCCTGGAACTCTGCCAGGGGAGGTAGTGGAGGCAGCTACAATTGGGGGGATTAAGGGATTTTTTAGATAAGCACATGCAAGGAATGGAGGGATGTGGACCAAGGGCAGGCAGAAGGGACTTGACGTCCTGTTCAGTACAACACCGTTGGCTGAAGGGCCCATTCCTGTGCTGTGCGTATGTTCTATAGCAGGCAAACAGTACTTTTCACTGTATCTCGGTCCATGTGACAATAATAAATCAAATCAAAATAATGACTTTCTCCACTGGCAATTGCATTGGATCTCTTTCTGTCTTTCCCTCTTCACTAACATTGTTCATCCACTTAACTATTCAGAAACTGATCCCGAATGGGCTGAGGGTTGGTTTCAGTTTTGTATCTGATGGGATGATAGGACTGGTCTCACTTTGTGGCAGGCTGTTTGAGTATGGGTATCGATCAAATGCTGGCTATAAGCGTTGGAAATGCTTCAAAATTGATTTTAAAAGACCAAAGCAGAGGATCCCCTCTTATATCCTGGAAGAGGGAAACACCGGGGGCAGGAACAAAGGGACCTTTGAAAGGATTGAGTGGGAGTAGGCGATAAAATAACAGCACACAGGTAGGATGTCGGGAAAGTGGGCAGTGCTAATCCTCACTACATACAAGGATAGAGAGAGCCCAGTCAAAACCTAAAGGTACTTCACGGCCAAATAATAATAACGCCTTTGTTATTAAAACACTTTGTGTTAGTATGTGTGTAATTTCAGTGCTGCTGATCCTTCTTCTCTGATGTGTGTTGTTCCTGTGTGACCCGGAAGTCGACAGAAGACATCAGTCCAATGAAACGCTCGTTCTCCACGTTTGCTGGCCATCACTCGAGTGGGACCTGGCTCAATGAGTACTCACTGGAGAGAACCAGCCCAGAGGACCCATACCAGAAACGGGGCCGCAGACCACTGAGGTCGTCCGGCAGGTCTTCAGCTGCAGGTACGCTCAGGCATGGCTGAGGACGGCAATGATCTTGCGCCTGTGAATGCCGGATTAAAAAGGTTACTGCTTTGGCCTGGGTTGGCAGAGGAGTCATTGGGTTAAAGTTCCTTGCTCGTGTTTTAGCTGTCTCCTGACGGTTGAGCCTTGCAGCATCCCCCTGACTCGTTCACCGGGGATAGCACTGGCAGCTGGATGCGGCTCGTGCAAATGGCTATTGAGGTAAAAGGGTGTCACTTTGGTGAAATAATTCAAGGCCCCTTGATAATGGGAAAGGGGCGAACAATGGCCAAGTGGTTTATGAGGATGAGTCATGAACCAAGTGTTAAGAAGTGTGGCGCTGGAAAAGCACAGCCTGTCAGGAAGCACCCGAGGAGCAGGGGAGTCGATGTTTTGAGCATAAGCCCTTCATCCGGAATGAGGTTGCTGAAGGGTTCATGAGCTTCAGTTAGCTCATGAAGGGCTTACGCCTGAAACATCGACTCTCCTGCTCCTCGGATGCTTCCTGACCGGTTGTGCTTTTCCAGCAACACACGTTTTGACTCTGACCTCCAGCATCTGCAGTCCTCACTTTCTCTCATGAACCAAGTGCTATAAGATAAAGTTCACCATAATAAACAGGACATAACTAATTTTCTATATTCTTTCATGGGATGTGGGCATCACAGGCAAGGACAGCAATACTGGATTTTTTTTTTGTTTTTCTCATTGTTTTTCCTAAGAACGTGTTTTGAAGAATCTGTACCTAAGATGGTGCTGAAAGTGGGGACTTGTAAACTTTCCACTGTATTCATTTGAGTACAGGTGACAATGAAGCTAATTCAGTTCAATTCATTTGTTGCCCATCGCTAACTGCTTTGCTCGACCATTTTCAGAATCAATCATATTGCTGTGGGTCTGGAGTCACATGGAAACCAGAGCAGTAGGGCCAGCTGGTTTTGTTGCCCACAAGGGCATCAGCAAACCAACTGGGTATTTATGCCCAATCAATGACCATTTAATGGTTGCTATTACCGAAGCTTGCTTCCAATTCCGCCAATATTCATTGAATTTAAACCCCAGGTGCCGTGGAGGGATTTGAACCCCTATTCCCAGAACATTATTCCCTGGATGACCAATTCCACCTCAGAAAGTCCCAGATGGCCTCCTTCTTCCATGATTACAACTTCCCTTCCCACGTGGTTGACGATGCCGTCCAGCGCATCTCCTCCACTTCACACACCACCGCCCTTGAACCTCACCCCTCCCAACGCAACAAGGACAGAAGCCCCCTGGAAACACTCTCGCCTCTGGATTACTGGTCCACTACACCACCAACTCCCACTGATTGATGACAGGAATTACAGTTGAGAAATGGGGGGGGTGTCTACAAGTGAGAAATGGGAGGTGTCGAAAGAAGAATTTAATACCTGTAATTAATACTTGTACACATTGTGGGCGGCACGGTGGCCCAGTGGTTAGCACTGCTGCCTCACAGCGCCTGAGACCCGGGTTCAATTCCCACCTCAGGCGACTGACTGTGTGGAGTTTGCACGTTCTCCCCGTGTCTGCGTGGGTTTCCTCCGGGTGCTCCGGTTTCCTCCCACAGTCCAAAGATGTGCAGGGTCAGGTGAATTGGCCATGCTAAATTGCCCGTAGTGTTAGGTAAGGGGTAAATGTCGGGGTATGGGTGGGTTTCGCTTCGGCGGGTCGGTGTGGACTTGTTGGGCCGAAGGGCCTGTTTCCACACTGTAATGTAATCTAATCTAATGTAATCTAATCTAATCTAAACATACTCTTAAAGGGCAAGAACTCTATTTGTGTCATTAAACAATATAGGGACATGTGAAATGGCATGGAATTATAACTAGGGGTTTATATGAAGATATAAAGCAGTAAAGATTCCCCCAAACTGGTAGAGATAGAAAGATAAGTAGCAGCACAACATTGAGAAGAGGATATAAAAGAGAACTTGGAAGGAATACCAAAGTTTTGCAGGCAAAGTCAAATAAAATGACTGAACATATCTCCTGAACAGAGAGAGTTAGAGTGGATTTACAAAGATGAAGGGCTCCTGCCCGAAACGTCGATTTTCCTGCTCCTCGGATGCTGCCTGACCTGCTGTGCTTTTCCAGCACCACTCTGATCTTGACTCTGATCCCCAGCATCTGCAGTCCTCACTTTCGCCCTGGATTTACAAAGGCTAAGACATCTTTGATCAACATGGTAACTTTCTTTAAAGACCTGACTAATGTGAGAGATAAGGGAATGTCGATGGATATTGTTCAATGAGAGTACCCTGAGCTGCTACACCAGTGCCTGGTTCGGGAATTGCACCGTCTAGGATCGTACAACCCTACAACGGATAGTGAGGACACCTGAGAAGATCATCGGGGTCTCTCTTCCCTCCATTACAGACACTTACACCACATGCTGCATCTGAAGGGCGAAGGGCATTGAGGAAGACCCACACACCCCTCACTCAAACTCCCTCCTGCCTCAGGCAAAAGATATCAGAACATATGGTTTCTCATGGCCAGAGTTTCTTTCCCCAAGCCATCAGGCTCCTTAACACTGTATGATCGGACTCTTTCCCATCAGAAATTCTTTGCACAACTTTGATTTGCTGTGAGAAAAATGTCTTATTATTTATCATTCTTTTATTACACTACAACTTGCATGTTTTGCACTCCCACGCACTTTATGCCATATACGATTGTGTAGTTTGTGCTGTCCATGTAGCACCCTCGGTCCTGGAGGAACACTGTCTTGTTTTTATTGTATGAGTTGTATATGGCAAAAATGACAAACACAAAGCTACTCTACTGTATGTGATCTTTCCGAAGACATTCAAGAACGTTCCATACAAGAGACTTTTCATAAACATGGAAGCGCATGGAATTTGGGTGAGGAATTGGATTGGAAGTAAGAGACAGAGAGTAGGGATAATGTTTGGTGGTAGAAAGAGACAGAAGGAGTTCATACCAAGGCATCAGCTTTATCATTCTCTTCCACACTTTCCCTCAAGGCGATGATGAGCACATTCCTCCTCTGGGGGTTCCAATGCGTATTGAGACCAACCAGTGCCCAGTGATCATGCTGCAAACAGGCCAGGATACTGCAGACGATGGAGCTTTGGCTGAGTTGCTGTCTCGGGATTTCCAGCCCCCTTTGTTGTCTTCTCTGCCTTTGCTTTCTGCACTTTTGTTTGGTTGCTTATGCTGTAAACAGTGATCCTGAGCCAACCCCTTCCCAGGATTTGCAACTGATATAAAAAACCCAAAGTGAAATGTTCAGAGTGCGCTCACCACGCTTCCTTTAACCATTCTGCGAGTGCACCTCGGACCCACACACTCCATGGATATGCTTTGGTGAGTGGTGACCAGGCTAATCTCCATTGTGCCTGCCTAAGTTTGGGTGTGCGTGTTTGGCAGGCAAGCTCGGCTGAGTGCCCAGCCTTTTGTCCTGCCGCCCGATCTCCGAAAGGCAGCTGAAAGGAAAGGGAAAGTGGTTGATTTTGTTGGCATAGTGCTGTTACACAGTCCGAGCAACAGAATTGGCAAGACAATTGTCCTCCAGACTTGCAGTTTGGTAGAAGGACTTAATCGGCCACATTCCCAGACTGATGTTCAGAGTCTGCTGAAAGTTCCACTGGCTTTAGTGAATGTGTTCTCTTTGTCAACGGGGATAGCTCACGAGAGTGCTACTCAGGGAAGTGAGTAGCTGGCAGGAACAAAGAGGGCATGTGTGGAACGGGCTGGGACCTGCCTTCAGTTTTCTTCAAGTTGACCGTATGACTGTGAAAGTCATATTGGCGAAGCTGTCCATGTTACACTGCAGGACCTACTCGGAGTCTGCAGTTCATGTACAGTCGTCAGCAAATGGGAAGTCAGCAAGTATGTCCTTGGAGACTTTGTTTTAGTCTGGCGTCATCTCTGGCTGAGATATCCCAGGATCACCTTCAATGTATCAGACAATACGACAGAGAAAAACATGCTGAAGGTGATGGATGCTAGCAGGCAGCACTGTTTGAATCCATTAGTGACACGGAATTGGACAGAGAGTCACCACCCAGGTCTTATCCAAGCGTATATCATGGACTGGGAGCTCACCCAGTTTGGTCCGAAGAAAGATTGATCCGAGTCATTTCGAAACGGGGAGAATTTAGGAACTATGGACAGACAGAGTGATTTGAGGCCTCCAAGTACAGAAAGCATGAAAAGCTCACAAGACAGCTCCAAACCCGATTGAAGAAGTTGAAAGGAAAGTTGGTGTGGATCTCAAGGTGGCTGTAATCAAAAAGTATCTGTTTCCAATGCAGAAAGCTCGGGTTTGACTCCACCTGGAAACCTGGGGACAGTTCTGACCTCTGCACCTCAGGAGAGAGATACTGGAGGTATGGGGTACAGCACACATTCACCAGAATGATCCCGAGTTTAACTAAGGGCAGGTTTCATCAACCTGCTTTGCATTCCCTTGCCTTCGGATGATTGCATGGTGATCTAACTGAAATGTGGAGATAACAGAGGTATTGTGGAGGGGAGTTACTGGGGAAGGTGGGTGGGTATGCAGAACAGGGGGATCCGATACTGAAGGTCTTTCAGGAGTGGACTCAGAAAAGGCTGCTTCCCAATAAGGTTGTAGGAATCAGAAACTGTGTCTCATCCCCACACCCCCATCTCTATTCCACTGAGCACAACACCCTTCCCAGAAAACACATTGTGGGGGTTGTTCCGTCAGAAAAATTTCAGATTAAGAAAGTTAGTTTTTGACTGGGGAAGGTCATCGAGTTATATGGAACAGTGGCATCTGCCTGACAATGTGGAAAGTTGCCCAGGCAAGTCCTGATGTAAAATAGTGCAGCTCCAACGGCACTCAAGACGCTCGACACACAGAGTCATAGAGATGTACAGCACGGAAACAGACCCTTCAGTCCAACTCGTCCATGTCGATGTACAGATGTACTAGGAGAAAGTGAGGACTGCAGATGCTAGGGATCAGAGTCAAAAAGTGTGCTGCTGGAAAAACACAGCCAGTCAGGCAGCGTCCGAGGAGCAGGAGAGTCGTCGGTTCCAGCATAAGCTCTTTATCAGGATATCCCGACCTCATCTAGTCCCATTTGCCATCACTTGGCCCATATCCGTCCAAACCCTTCCTATTCATATACCCATCCAGATGCCTTTTAAATGTTGCAGTTGTACCAGCCTCCACCACTTCCTCTGGCAGCTCATTCCATACACACACCAACCTCTGCGTGAAAAAGTTGCCCCTTGGGTCTCTTTTATATCTTTCCCCTCTCACCCTAAACTTATGCCGTCTAGTTCCGGAATCCCCACTCCAGAGAAAAGACCTTGTCTATTCACCTTATCCATGTCCCTCATGATTTTATAAACCTCTATAAGGTCACCCCTCAGCCTCCGACGCTCCAGGGAAAACAGCCCCAGCCTGTTCAGCCTCTCCCCGTAGCTCAAATTCTCCAACCCTGACAACACCTTTGTAAATCTTTTCTGAACACTTTCAAGTTTCACAACATCTTTCCGATAGGAATGAGACCAGAATTGCACGTAATATTCCAACAGTGGCCTAACCAATGTCCTGTACAGCCACAACATGACCTCCCAACTCCTGTACTCAATACTCTGACCAATAAAGAAAACATACCAAACACCTTCTTCACTATCCTATCTACGTGCAACTCCACTTTCAAGGAGCTATGAACCTGCACTCCAAGGTCTCTTTGTTCAGCAACACTCCCCAGGACCTTACCATTAAGTGTATAAGTCTTGCTAAGATTTGCTTTCCCAAAATGCAGCACCTCGCAATTATTTAAATTAAACTCCATCTGCCACTTCTCAGCCCATTGGCCCATCTGGTCCAGATCCTGTTGTAATCTGAGGTAACCCTCTTCGCTTTTTTGGTGTCATCTGCAAACTTACTAACTGTACCTCTTATGCTCACATCCAAATCATTTATATAAATGACAAAAAGTAGAGGACTCAGCACCGATCCTTGTGGCACCCCTCTGGTCAGCGGCCTCCAGTCTGAAAAGCAACCCTCCACCACCACCCTCTGTCTTCTATCTTTGAGCCAGTTGTGTATCCAAATGGCTAATTCTTCCTGTATTCCATAAGATTTAACCTTGCTAACCAGTCTCCCATGAGGAACCTTGTCAAACACCTTATTGAAGTCCATATAGATCACATCTACCGCTCTGGCCTCATCAATCCTCTTTGTTACTTCTTTCAAAAACTCAATCAGGTTTGTGAGACAAGATTTCCCACAAGGAAAAGCCATGTTGACTATCTCTAATCAGTCCTTACCTTTCCAAACAGATACAAATCCTGTCACTCAGGATTACCTCCAACAACTTGCCCACCACCGACATCAGGCTCACTGGTCTATAGTTCCCTGGCTTGTCCTTACCATCCTTACCTACCACCACATTAGCCAACCTCCAGTCTTCTGGCACCTCACCTGTGGCTATCAATGATACAAATATCTCACCAAGTGGCCCAGTAAACACTTCCCTAGCTTCCCACAGAATTCTAGGGTACACCTGAACAGGTCCTGGGGATTTATCCACTTTTATGTGTTTTAAGACATCCAGCACTTCCTCTCTGTAATATGCACATACTTCAAGATGTCACCATTTATTTCCCCACATTCTATATCTTCCATGTCCTTTTCCACAGTAAATATTGATGCAAAATACTCATTTAGTAGCTCCCCCATCTCCTGCGGTCCCACACATAGGCTGCCTTGCTGATCTTTGACGGGCCTTATTCTCTCCCTAGTTACCCTTTTGTCCTTAATGTATTTATAAAAACCCTTTGGATTCTCGGTAAATCCAATTCACCAAAGCTATCTCATGTCCCCTTTTTGCCCTCCTGATTTCTCTCTTAAGTACACTCCTACTGCCTTTATACTCTTCTAAGGATTCACTCGATCTATCCTGTCTATACCTGACATATGCTTCCTTCTTTTTCTTAACCAAGCCCTCAATTTCTTTAGTCATCCAGCCTTTCCTTTCACCCTGACAGGAATATACTTTCTCTGGATTCTCGTTATCTCATTTCTGAAGGCTTCCCATTTTCCAGCCGTCCCTTTACCAGCGAACATCTGCCTCCAATCAGTTTTGAAAGCTCTTGCCTAACACTGTCAAAATTGAACATAGAACATAGAACATAGAACAATACAGCACAGAACAGGCCCTTCGGCCCACGATGTTGTGCCGAACATTTGTCCTAGCTTAAGCACCCATCCATGTACCTATCCAATTGCCGCTTAAAGGTCACCAATGATTCTGACTCTGCCACACTCAGACAGGCAGCGCATTCCATGCCCCCACCACTCTCTGGGTAAAGAACCCACCCCTGACATCTCCCCTATACCTTCCACCCTTCACCTTAAATTTATGTCCCCTTGTAACACTCTGTTGTACCCGGGGAAAAAGTTTCTGACTGTCTACTCTATCTATTCCTCTGATCATCTTATAAACCTCTATCAAGTCACCCCTCATCCTTCGCCGTTCCAATGAGAAAAGGCCTAGCACTCTCAACCTATCCTCGTACGACCTATTCTCCATTCCAGGCATCATCCTGGTAAATCTTCTCTGCACCCTCTCCAAAGCTTCCACATCTTTCCTAAAGTGAGGTGACCAGAACTGCACACAGTACTCCAAATGTGGCCTAACCAAAGTCCTGTACAGTTGCAACATCACTTCATGACTCTTGAATTCAATCCCTCTGCAAATGAACGCTAATACACCATAGGCCTTCTTACAAGCTCTATCCACCTGAGTGGCAACTTTCAAAGACCTATGAACATAGACCCCGAGATCCCTCTGTTCCTCCACCTCACTAAGAACCCTACCGTTAACCCTGTATTCCGCATTCTTATTTGTCTTTCCAAAATGGACAACCTCACACTTGGCAGGGTTGAACTCCATCTGCCACTCCTCAGCCCAGCTCTGCATCATATCTAAGTCCCTTTGCAGCCGACAACAGCCCTCCTCACTATCCACAACTCCACCAATCTCCGTATCATCTGCAAATTTACTGACCCACCCTTCGACTCCCTCGTCCAAGTCATTAATAAAAATTACGAACAGCAGAGGACCCAGAACTGATCCCTGCGGAACTCCACTTGTAACTGGGCTCCAGGCTGAATATTTACCATCTACCACCACTCTCTGACTTCGACCGGTTAGCCAGTTTTCTATCCAATTGGCCAAATTTTCCTCTATCCCATGCCTCCTGACTTTCCGCATAAGCCTACCAGGGGGAACCTTATCAAATGCCTTACTAAAATCCATGTATACTACATCCACTGCTCTACCCTCATCCACATGCTTGGTCACCTCCTCAAAGAATTCAATCAGACTTGTAAGGCAAGACCCTTCACAAATCCGTGCTGGCTCTCCCTAATCAAGCAGTGCGTTTCCAGATACTCATAAATCCTATCCCTCAGTACCCTTTCCATTACTTTGCCTACCACTGAAGTAAGACTAACTGGCCTGAAATTCCCAAGGTTATCCCTATTCCCTTTTTTGAACAGGGGCACAACATTCGCTACTCTCCAGTCCCCTGGTACCACCCCCGTTGACAGTGAAAACGAAAAGATCATTGCCAACGGTACTGCAATTTCCTCTCTTGCTTCCCACATAATCCTAGGATATATCCCGTCAGGCCCGGGGGACTTGTCTATTCTCAAGTTGTTCAAAATGTCCAACACATCTTCCTTTCTAACAAGTATCTCCTCTAGCTTACCAGTCCGTTTCACACTCTCCTCTTCAACAATACGGTTCCTCTCATTCGTAAATACTGAAGAAAAGTACTCATTCAAGACCTCTCCTATCTCTTCCAACTCAATACACAGTCTTCCACTACTGTCCTTGATTGGACCTACCCTCGTTCTCGTCATTCTCATGTTTCTCACATACGCATAAAATGCCTTTGGATTATCCTTGATCCTATCCGCCAGAGATTTTTCATGCCCTCTCTTGGCTCTCCTAATCCCTTTTTTCAGGTCCCTTCTGGCTATCCTGTATCCCTCCACTGCTCTGTCTGAACCCTGTTTCCTCAACCTTATGTAAGCCTCCTTCTTTCTCTTTACAAGACATTCAACCTCCCTCGTCAACCAAGGTTCCCTCACACGACCATTTCTTTCCTGCCTGAACGGTACATACATATCAAGGACACGTCGTATCTGTTCCTTGAAAAAGTTCCACATTTCCACGACATCCTTCCCCGACAGCCTATGCTCCCAACTTATGCTCCTCAGATCCTGTCTTACAGCATCGTAATTACCCTTCCCCCAATTGTAAAACCTACCCTGTTGCACGTATCTATCTCTCTCCATAACCAAGGTGAAAGTCACAGAATTGTGGTCACCATCACCAAAATGTTCACCCACTAACAAGCCCATCACTTGTCCTGGTTCATTACCGAGTACCAAATCCAATATGGCCTCCTCTCTGGTCGGACAATCTACATACTGAGTTAGAAAAGCTTCCTGGACACACTGCACAAACACCGCCCCATCCAATCTACTTGATCTAAAGAGCTTCCAATCAATATTTGGGAAGTTGAAATCGCCCATAACTACTACCCTGTGGCTTCTGCACCTTTCCAAAATCTGTTTCCCAATCTGTTTCTCCACATCTCTGCTGCTATTGGGGGGCCTATAGTAAACACCCAACAAGGTGACTGCACCTTTCCTATTTCTGACTTCAGCCCATACTACCTCTAAAGGCAGATCCCCCTCGAACTGCCTTTCTGCAGCTGTTATACCATTTCTAATTAGCAACGCCACCCCCCCTCCTTTTTTACCACCCTCCCTAATCTTACTGAAACATCTGTAACCAGGAACCTCCAACAACCATTCCTGTCCCTCTTCTATCCACGTTTCCGTGATGGCCACAACATCGTAGTCCCAGGTACCTATCCACCCCTTAAGTTCACCGACCTTATTTCTGATACTCCTTGCGTTGAAGTATACACACTTGAACCCATCTGTGTGTCCGTAAGTATTCCCTGTCAGTGCTACCTTCTTCACAGCTTCCCCACACACTTGGACATCCTGACAAACAGCTAGCCTACTTGCTGGACTACAAGTCCGGATCCCATCCCCCTGCCAAATTAGTTTAAACCCCCCCCGAAGATAGCTAGCAAACCTACCCCCCAGGATATTGGTGCCCTTCTGGTTCAGAATTGGCCTTTCTCCAATTTAAAACTCCAACTTTTAGATCCAATCCATCCTTTTTGATCACTAATTTAAAACTAGTAGAATTTTGGTCACTGGGCCCAAAGTGCTCCCCCACTGACACCTCAGTCACCTGCCCTGCCTTATTTCCCAAGAATAGGTCTAGTTTTGCACCTTCTCTAGTAGGTACATCCACATACCGAATCAGAAAACTTTCTTGTTCACACTTGACAAATTCCTCTCCATCTAAACCCTGAACACCATGGCAGTCCCAGTCTATGTTTGGAAAGTTAAAATCCTCTACCATAACCACCCTATTATTCCTACTGATAACTGAAATCTCCCTGTCAGTGAATAAAATAAAACATGACCAAATGGTACAATCTTGCAAACAGTGATGGCAATGTAAATTAATTCAATATTAAGTTTAAACAGGAGGAGGGAGAGAGTTACGAGACAAAATTTTAAATGTTAATTCAGTAAGCTTTGAAATAATGAGGGATAAGTTATTCCCCACCAATGGGCTGGGTTATTGCACACTGCCCTTGTCTTTCTAGTTCAAGCCATCAATCACTGAGTCTATTGGTCAATCTCAATCCCTCATACACTGCCTACGTTACACTAAACTGAGCACACGAAAATTGTAATGCTGCAACGTAACTTCTGCTTCCTGAAAATACTCCCATACACGAAACTCGGAGCTTTATTGTTCCAACATGGCAGTGGACCTGTCTGCTAATTAAACCAAACACCCAGAAAAGCTGACCCTGCCCCGTCATCTATTAAAGTATGAGTGACAGAGAACACCCAAATTCCACTAAAATAATATCAATTTATTCCTTAATTCTAAAAGTGAACATTGAACAGCTGTTCACAACTCTGAGCACCCCTTTCTCTGAAATGTGTATTACTTGCCTCCAACCCTACAACAATATGCAGTTTTAATAAGACACTTATTACATCACCTTAACTTCGAAACCACACGGCCGTTGTCATCTTCGGTGTCTTTCTTCTTCCGGCTGAAGTTCTCCCTGGGTCGTCTTCTTTCTTTTTACTGTGAAAAGGTACCATTATGGATGGCACGGGGGCTCAGTGGTTAGCCCTGCTACCTCACAGCGTCAGGGACCTGAGTCCGATTCCCGCCTCGGGCGACTGTCTGTGTGGAGTTTGCACATTCTCCCTGTATCTGTGTGAGTTTCCTCCCACAATCCAAAGATGTGCAGGTCAGGTGAATTGGCCATGCTCAATTGCCCATAGCGTTATGTGCATTAGTCAGGGACATATATAGGGTAGGGGAAATGGGTCTGGGTGGGCTTCTCTTTGGAGGTGTGGGCTGAAGGGCCTGTTTCCACACTGTAGGGAATCTAACCTAAAAAGAAAATAGAAAGTGTTTCAATGTTTTGGGTCTCTCTCTCTCTCTGTCTCTTGATGGTAGTTGCTCTGTCTGATTTTTAAAATCCCTACCTTTTTTGATATCCCCAACATCGAATTGTCTCATTGGTTCGATGTTGGCAAAACAATAAATTCAAACTCAATTGGGTTTTCATATCCTGGGGCATAATTTAAACACGAGAGGGTGGTGCTAGAAAAGCACAGCAGGTCAGGCAGCATTCGAGGAGCAGGACAATCGACATTTCGGGTATAAACCCTCCATCAGGACCCGAAACGTCAATTCTCCTGCTCCTCGGATGCTACCTGAACAGCTCTGCTTTTCCGCACCACACTCACGACTTTGATCTGTAGCATCCCCGTTTTCTCCTGCATCATTTAAAAAGTATCTGATGGGTATATGAATAGCAAGGGTTTGGAGGGATATGGGCTGGGTGCTGGCAGGTGGGACTAGGTTGGGTTGGGATATCTGGTCAGCATGGACGATTTGGACCGAAGGGTCTGTTTCCGTGCTGTACATCTCTATGACTCTATAATTTGAACTGGTCAAATTCGAACTGTTGTCAAAACAGCAACCAACTCAGCTTTCCATTTCACACCCAATATTTTCATTTTTCCAGTACACTCTGAGACTGCTTTTGTAAGCTCTCTGTGCCGAACAGCATTCACTCTCTCTTAAAGGTACAGTACATGCTGTAGTTCAACTTCATAACATCATGCAGAACAAAGAGAAGCTACTGGGAATGCTGCTGCATCCATTATATGAGCAACATGAGCTAACCCGGGGACCTGGAAACAAACTGACCAATAGTGACTGGCTCCTGTTCCTCCGCATGTAAATGCAGTCAGCAATGTTCAAGACATGTTCCGGAGATGTGTATCCAGGTGCCTACCTGCAGCGTGACTAGTAACAGAGAGACAGCACAGTCTACAAGGGGAAGCAGCCTCTCGACCTGTTTTTAAAAAAAAGTCATAGTTGGCTGCAAGTGCAAAATTTATGTTGGAGTTCAATTCTGGTTGCCTTGTTATAGGAAACGTGATGTTAAACTGGAAAGGCTGCAAACAAGGTTGGCAAGGATGTTGCCGGGACCGCTGGGTTTGAGTTATATGGAGACGCTGGGTAGACTGGGATATTTTTCTTGGGAACGTAAGAGGTTGAGGGGTGACAGCTTTATAAAATGATGAAGGGCATAGATAAGGTAAATAGCCAAGGTGTTTTCCCCAGGGTCCAAAACTAGGGACCATAGGTATAACGGTGAGACAGGAAAGAATTGAAATGGACCTGATGGGCCACTTTTTCACACAGAGGGTGGTGAACGAGCTGCCAGAGGGAGCGGTGGGGGTCGGTACGGTACAATATTTAAAAGACATTTGGACAGGTACATGGATAGGAAAGGTTCAAAGGGATATGGGCCAAATAGGACTAGTTCAGTTTAGAATACCTGTTCAGCATGGAAATGTTGGGAAGAAGGGCGTGTTTCCGTGCTGTATGACTCTGACTCCATCACTAGTTTAAACAGCTGGTTAAAAAGCCTATGCTCTTGGTGGTTTGTCACGTATAATGTAAGTCTCTAACCCTAAGTATGATCTCAGTTCTAGGCTAGTGTTTGCTTGGCTTTATCTTAGCTACATAAAAACATATCCCTGGCTATCGATGGTGAATGATGAACCTGGACCATCTAAAAGGAAATCAGAGATTTACAACTTCCACACAGAATGGGAAAACAAATTCTGTTCACAACTGTAAAAGACAAGAGCATTTGCCTGATGTGTCACCAAGGTGTGTCAAGAAGTAAAAAGGTGAATTTGGAATGACACTGCACGACCATGCACGTTAAATTCAAGGACAGTTTTCCCTTGACCAGCATGCTTCGGACAAAGAGAAGTGATGAGCTGAAGGCCATTTTGAAAACTCAATGTCATTTTTTTCTAAACCAACCTGCACTAAAACTTCATTTTGCACTTTGGCAGAACACAGGAAATCATTTATGGATGATGGAGGAATCAAAGACTATGGCTGCTGACTCTTTCCTCAAAGACTTTAACAGCAAAGAAGAAATAATAAGGGCAATCCAGAGGGTTGTGCTCCCACAGGAGCAAGATGGGTGGAATCTTTATCTGAAGAGGTCTATCAGCAACTACTCAGGCCCTGAAGGACTCTGAATGCATTCACTGCAGTTCCATGAATCTTTGACATGGATGACACAACTCACAGCTGATTGTTTTTAAAGACGTAACCACTAAAGAGGATCTCCTCACCCTTTTGTCCTTAAAGAGAGAACAAAGGGTGAGGATATCTCAAACAAACTCAAAAGGCATGTGCTTGAGAAAAACATTCTGACACATTGTTAAACCTAATAGAGCCTGTTATCAGGCCAGTTCCAAGTATTACTCTGAATGCTTTTGACAAATGCGAGGCCTTTACAAGGTGAGCATACTGTCATGCAGCATGGAAACAAAGCCTTTGGTCCAACTCATCCATACCAATCAGACATTCCAATCTGATATCGTTCCATTTGCCAGCATTTGGCCTATATCCCACTAAACCCTTCCTATTCATCAACTTATTCAGATGCTTTTTAACTGTTGCAATTGTACTTGTCGCCACCACTTCCTCTGGCAACTCATCTCATTACATACATGAACTGCCTCCCCCCCCCCCCACCCCACGTGAAAATGTTATCCCTCAGGTACTTTTTAAATCTTTCTCCTCTCATCTTAAAACTAGCCCTCGAGTTTTAGACTCCCCTCCACTGGGAAAAAGACCTTGGCTATTCGCCTTACCTTGTCCCCCATGATTTTATAAACCTTTATAAGGTCACCCCTCAGCCTCCAACGCTCCAGAAAAAAAGGCTTCAGTTTTAATTCCCCCAGACTTTGTGACAACTAATGCGATTATTGCTGGGCCTCTGCGCCACACTCCTTCCCTTAGCTGGGCTTAGCATTCTGTTCCATGCTGGCTTGGACTGTTTTGAGTTATCTTTGCCTTGATGTACTTACTATTATCATAATCGCAGTCTTAAGAACGGAATGAGCTTGTGTTCTCAGAGATGTGTTTCGCTTTCACAGGGCTGCGAACAGTGGACATCCCTTATATAGACAGCCTGGACAGAGGCCGTTCAAAGGAAAGGAAACACTTGCTGTCACCTGATCGATCCCTATGCACCTCAGCAGAACGTGCTCAGTATCCACAGCACCATCCCCGGGATGGGCGGCTCTCTCGGTCCCCAAGTCTCAGCAGGTCTCATTCCCACCGGGGACAGGTAGGCCCCAGGCTTGTGCTCATATCAGATGGTTCCAGTATGTACTTTAATAGAAAGACGAGGAGCTGATATTTATTCAAAAAATGAGTTCGAGTGTGCTGTACATCTGCTCTAAATTAAATAGTTATGACTAGTCAAACTTCAAAGAGTTAAACCTTGCTGGTTTTCATTGAGAAGAGTAGGTGGTAAGGGTAGAATTCTGTCTGGATGTGAGCGAAGGAACATACCTCATTTCAACATTGAAATGCAATGTGCTGCGGTCAGACCAGATCTGAGCTCAGAATGTGGGAAATTGAAGCACAGAGGCTGAGTTGGTAGATAAAGAGAAATTTACACTTTATCCAAAGTTCTAGGTCATTACCACTCGCTGTGAGAAAATGTTCTTCCTCATATGACCCCTTCCTCTGCCTTTCCTATATCGCCCGACCAAAAACCTTCAATCTAGGTCCCTTAGTCCCTGAACCATCAGCCAATAGGAGCAGCTTTTCCTTGTCTCTCTTATCCAAACCCATTATAATCCTGTCCACCTCAACCTAATCTCTCCTTGATTCTGTTTGCTAAATTTCAAAGGAAATGGAGTATAAAAGTAGGGAGGTTTTGTGAAACTATGCAAAGCACTAGTCAAACCACACCTGGAATATTTTATTTTAAAGGAAATTGAGTATAAAAACAGGGAGGTCTTGGAAAGGAAAAGCTCTAGTAGGCACCAGTCAGATTACAGCTGGAATACTGTGGACAGTTTTGGGGCCCTTCTGCAAGGAAAGGTAGACTGACATTGGAGGCTGATCTGTGGTACGAAAAGACTGTCTTATGAGGAGAGGCTGAGTAGGTTGGGCCTGGAATATAGAAGAATGTGAAGCGACTTTACTGAAACCAACTCTATTCTGAGGCGACTTGACAGAGCAGTTGCAGAAAGGTTGTTTCCTCCTGTTGGAGAGTCCAAAACCAGACGGCAGATTTTTAGAATAAGGGCGCTCCTGTCTAAGATAGAGATGAGGAGAAATTCCTTCTCTGAGTGGAGTGAATCTGTGCAATTCTTTATCACAAGTGGCTGTCGAGGTTAGACCATTAAGTACCTTCAAGGCTGAGACTGATTTTTTAATTGGGAAGGGAGTTAAGAGTTATGGGGAAAAGGCAGGAGACTGGAGTTGAGTATGATCAGATCAACTGTGATCTCATTTAAATGGTGCAGAGAACTCAATGGGCAGAATGGTTTACCTCGGCTGCCACGTTTTGTGGCCTGACAACTTCCAGTCTGACGCCAGGACAGGCCAGAAGGTGATTGGAACTCAGTGATGGGAGAGGTAGGAAAATCCCACCTACAGAATGTGGACAGCCGGTCAGGCAGCATCCGAGGAGCAGGAGAATCAACGTTTCGGGCAAAAGCCCTTCATCGGGAATGCTCGAAACTTCGATTCTCCTGCTCCTCGGATGCTGCCTGACCCGCCGTGCGTTTCCAGCGCCACACTCTTCAACTCTGATCTCCAGCATCTGCAGTCCTCACTTTCACCCAGCTACAGAACTTCCCAAACATAGTAGTGCCAATGACTTAGAGTCATGGAGTCACAGAGATGTGCAGCACGGAAACAGACACCTTCGGTCCAACTCGTCCATGCTGACCAAATATCCGAAATTAATCTAGTCCCATTTGCAGCATTTGGCCCATATCCCTCTAAACCCTTCCTATTCATATACTCATCTAGATGCCTTTTAGTTGTTGTAATTGTACCAGCCTCCACCACTTCCTCTGACAGCTTATTCCGTACACGTACCACCCTCTGCCTGAAAAGTTTCCCTTAGGTCCCTTTTAAATCTTGCCCCTCTTAGATTAGATTCCCTACAATATGGAAACAGATCCTTTAGCCCAACCAAAGAGTAACCCACCCAGACCCATTCCCCTACCCTGTATTTCCCCCTGACTAATGCACCTAACACTACAGGCAATTTAGCATGGTTAATTCACCTAACCCACACATTTTTGGACTGTGGGAGGAAACCGGAGCACCCGGAGGAAACCCACGCAGACACGGGAAGAATGTGTAAACTCCACACAGTCAGTCGCCTGAGGCTGGAATTGAACCCGGGTCTCTGGCGCTGTGAGGCAGCAGTGCGAACCACTGACCTCTCACCTTTAAACCTTTGGACTCCCCCACCCCAGGGAAAAGACTTTGTCTATTTATCCTACACATGCCCCTCATGATTTTATAAACCTCTATAAAGGTCACCCCTCAGCCCCGGTCAATTCAGCCTCTCCCTATAGCTCAAACCCTCCAACCCTGCCATCATCCTGGTAAGTCTTTTCTGCACCCTTTCGAGTTTCACAACATCCTTCCTATAGGAGGGAGACCAGAATTGCGTGCAATATTCCACATGTGGCCTAACCAACCACAGCATGACCTCCCAACTCCTGTACTCAATGACCAAGGCAAGCATACCAAACACCTTCTTCATTATCCTACCTACCTGCAACTCCCGTGTTGTTTACCCTAAATTGTACTACTCCTCTGCAATTCCCCAGTCTTTTTCTATTCACTTGATCAAAACCTTAAATAATTCTCAAGGCCTGACATATCTTCCCAGTCTT
The DNA here is from genome assembly GCF_037043375.1 of Chiloscyllium plagiosum. Taxonomy (NCBI): domain Eukaryota; kingdom Metazoa; phylum Chordata; class Chondrichthyes; order Orectolobiformes; family Hemiscylliidae; genus Chiloscyllium; species Chiloscyllium plagiosum. The sequence continues at coordinate 101,237,237 of NW_028270147.1, read as the reverse complement.
CTCTCCTCCAGTGGAAATGGCCCAGCTATCGTGCTTCTCTCATAATTATTTCTCAAACTGGCATTAACATTGAGTCAAAATTGTAGGCTCTCTATGCTTTTGATATCTTGAGTGTGGCTGGAAAAAAAGACAAATTTTCTCAACACTTTTCATCTTCTATTCACCAGAATAATTCACAATTGTAGACAACTGAAAGAATATGCTATTTGATCTGATCCTATAGTGCTTTGGAAATATGGCCAACATACCTAACATCTATAATTTATATAACACATTACCAATTTGTAAGATAATCAATAAGAAATGTACTGACAATAACAAACCAGCCTGTTTGTAAAGTTCACTGTAAAGTGACCAGCATTAGATGCGAGTATGCAATTAAACACTTGCTAAATAAGAGTTAAGCTGTCATTCAGGCTTGAAGCTACCTAGATAAACACATGGCCCTATCCGTTGTGCATGCACTGCATCTGTTTCAAATGAGCAGAATAAGTGACAGTTATGATCTGATTCACTTCTCAGAGCAAGGCCATACCTCAGAATCAAAGTGCCAGGTTTAATATTTAAACAAAGCCTGGGCAGTTAACTGTCAGTCTGCATTAACTGGCACATTTCCTATGGCAACACCTCTACCAATCAGTAATTTCCTCTTATTCTGTTACTTTTCCCTTTGCATTGGTATTTCTCAGCAAATTGTCCTGATAAATTAAAAATGAAAAGTTTTGATAAAACTTTTCTTTTTTCAGCAATACTCAAGTTCTGTACTACCAGTTACTGTTTTATATGTTGTTGCGTTGTTTTGGAACTTGGGAGAAAAAAATTCAAAACGACGACACTTTTAAAAGGGAGAGGAACAGCCAAAGGCAGCACAAGATGAGGTCAGTGCAGGGGAGAGAGAGAGAGAAAGATACCCACACTGCTAACTGACACAGTAGTGAACCTGCACAATTACTGCCTTTGCTGTTGAATTCATGTGTCACTGGATATCAGAGTGCATCTAGGAAAATTAACAAACAGTGATGATCTTGGAGAAATCTGTTTGGGAGAGGTCACAGCCCAGAGACAGATAAGTGAATAGTTTTAAGTGTGGCCTTGGGGCCTTGCTGTAAGTCTGCAGTAGTGAGTAGAGTGGGTTCTTTCTTGATTATATGTCTTATTGTGATATGCTTCTTGACTAAACTTAAAAATATAAGCCGTAAGTATTGAGTTAGCCTGAAGCAGTGTTTTGTAGAGGAATAAGACGGGGCTATTTTCTGGGTCTGCAGATTGGAAGAAGCAAAAATAGCCCTTAGTAGAGTGATATGCTCTTCTTGTCGGATGTGGGAGTTTAGGGAGAGTTTACGGGTTACTGAGGATTATATCTGCAATAAATGTCATTGGTTGTAAATCATATCAGATCGAATGGAACGGTTGGAATGACAGTTAGAGGCAATGAGGAATTTACAACAGCAAGGGGATGTGATGTATGGCAGTTACAGGAAGAGAGAAAAGTCGCAGATGCAGTCACATAGATGGGTTAACTCCAGAAAGGGTAAGAGAGGTAGGCAAGTAGTGCAGGAGTCTTCTGTGGCTATTCCCATTTCAAACAAGTATGCTGTTTTGGAAAATGTAGGGGATGATGGAAACTCAGGGGTACTTAGCATGAGCAGCTAAGTTTCTGGTATTGACACTGGCTCCAATGTAATGAGAGGTATGTCGGGTTCTAAACGATCGACTGTGTTAGGGGACTCTCTAGCCCGAGGTACAGACAGACGTTTCTGTGGCCAGCAGTGAAAAATCAGAATGGTGTGTTGCTTCCCTGGTGCCAGGATCAAGGATGTCTCAGAGAGGGTGCAGAATGTTCTCAAGGTGGAGAGGAACCAGCAGGAGGTCATTGTACACTTTGGAACCAACGACATAGAAAGGGAAAAGGATGAGATTCTGAAGGGAAAATACAGAGAGTTAGGCAGGAATTTGAAAAGGAGGTCTTCAAGAGTAGTAAGGATAGGAATAGGAGGATAGAGCAGATGAATGCATGGCTGAGGAGCTGGTGTATGGGAGAAGGATTCACATTTTTGGAATCTCTTCTGGGGTAGACGTGACCTGTACAAGAATAATGCATTGCACCTGAATTGGAAGGGGACTAATATACTGGCAGGGAGATTTACTAGAGCTGCTCAGGAGGGTTTAAACTAGTAAGGTGGGGGGAAGAGGGTGGGACCCAGGGAGACAGTGAGGAAAGAGATCAATCTGAGACGGGTACAGCTGAGAACAGAAGTGAGTCAAACAGTCAGGGCAGGCAGGGACAAGATAGAACTGATAAATTAAACTGCATTTATTTCAATGCAAGGGGCTTAACAGAGAAGGAAGATGAACTCAGGGCATGGTTAGGAACAAGGGACTGGGATATCATAGCAATTACAGAAACATGGCTCAGGGATGGACAGGACTGGCAGCTTAATGTTCCAGGACACACATGCTACAGGAAGGATAGAAAGGGAGGCAAAAGAGGAGGGGGAGTGGCATTTTTGATAAGGGATAGCATTACAGCTGTACTGAGGGAGGACATTCCCGGAAATACATCCAGGAAAGTTATTTAGGTGGAAATAAGAAGGGGATGATCACCTTACTGGGATTGTAGACCAACTATAGACCCCCTAATAGTCAGAGGGAAATTGAGAAACAAATTTGTAAGATTTCAGTTATCTGTAAGAATAATAGGGTAGTTATGGTAGGGGATTTTAACTTTCCAAGCATAGACTGGGAGTACCATAGTGTTAAGAGTTTAGATGAAGAGGAATTTGTTAAGTGTGTACAAGACAATTTTCTGACTCAGTATGTGGATGTACCTACTACAGAAGGTGCAAAACTTGACCTACTCTTGGGAAATAAGGCAGGGCAGGTGACTGAGGTGTCAGTGGGGGAGCACTTTGGGGCCAGCGACCATAATTCTATTAGATTTAAAATAGTGATGGAAAAGGATAGACCAGATCTAAAAGTTGAAATTCTAAATTGGAGAAAGACCAATTTTGACGGTATTAGGCAAGAACTTTCAAAAGCTGATTGGGGGCAGATGTTCACAGGTAAAGGGACGGCTGGAAAATGGGAAGCCTTCAGAAATGAGATAACGAGAATCGAGAGAAAGTACAATCCTGTCAGGGTGAAAGGAAAGGCTGGTAAGTACAGAGAATGCTGGATTACTAAAGAAATTGGGGGTTTGGTTAAGAAAAAGAAGGAAGCATATGTCCGGTATAGACAGGATAGATCGAGTGAATCCTTAGAAGAGTATAAAGGCAGTAGGAGCATACTTAAGAGGGTTATCAGGAGGGCAAAAAGGGGACATGAGATAGCTTTGGCAAATAGAATTAAGGAGAATCCAAAGGGTTTTTACAAATATATTAAGGACAAAAGGGGTAACTAGGGAGAGAATAGGGCCCCTCGATCAGAAAGGTGGCCTTTGTGTGGAGCCACAGGAAATGGGGGAGATACTAAATGAGTATTTTGCATCAGTATTTACTGTGGAAAAGGATGTGGAAGATATAGACAGTAGGGAAATAGATGGTGACACCTTGGAAAATGTCCAATTTACAGAAGAGGAAGTGCTGGATGTCTTGAAATGCATACAAGTGGAAAAATCCCCTGGAGCTGATCACGTGCACCCTGGAATGCTGTGGGAAGGTTGGGAAATGATTACTGTGCCCCTTGCTGAGATATTTCTATCATTGATAGTCACAGGTGAGGTGCCATAAGACTGGAGGTTGGCAAACGTGATGCCACTGTTTAAGAAGGGTGGTAAGGACAAGCCAGGGAACTGTAGACCAGTGAGCCTGATGTCGATGGTGGGCAAGTTGTTGGAGGGAATCCTGAGGGACATGTATTTGGAAAGGCAAGGACTGTTTAGGGATAGTCAACATGGCTTTGTGCATGGGAAACCATGTCTCACAAACGTGATTGAGTTTTTTGAAGAAGTAACAAAGAAGATTGATGAGGCAGAGCAGTAGACGTGATCATTATGGACTTCAGTAAGGGCGTTCGACAAGGTTCCCCATGGGAGACTGGTTCGCAAGGTTAGATCTCATGGAATACAGGGAGAACTAGCCATTTGGATACAGAACTGGCTCAAAGATAGAAGACAGAGGGTGTGGTGGAGGGATGTTTTCAGACTGGAGGCCTGTGACCAGTGAGTGCCACAAGG